>NC_054538.1:38071591-38371591 GCF_017654505.1 Polyodon spathula
CTCGTCTCACCACAGAAACTACAACAGAGTGCTCTAGTCATGCCTCCCAAACCTTTTCTTCGCGTGTTTTCGTCATGCATTTTGAACCAATAAAATGATCTGTAAATATTCCAGCCCCCATCTAACGGTTCATTTGTTGCAGGAAAGGGTACTAATCACGGCAAGCTTTTTTTAAAAAAAAGATGCACCTTGAATAGTTTTACATGCCTGGTATGTCCTAAGGGCACTGAAGTGGTTAACAGGTGACAAACTCATCCTGTCCTGCTGTTAAAAAATCTTTTTATATCTTTTATTTATACTCATTTACTATTTGCCATGTCAGTAGAACGTTAGGTTATTATTATAACCCTGGTTCCCTGAATCAGAGTGTAACCATTACTGTCTAGGTCGTTACCTCCTAAAGACCCACAAAACCTAAATAAGATATAATCAAAGCTGCTCACAGAGCCTGTGATGCACTCATGGCTCGCCCCCAAGGACATAAAAGTACTGCGCTCACAGATTCCTGTGTCATTTTTCCTTCAAGCCTGCTGCAATCATAGGTACAGTGACCTTGAAGGTTAATGGTTACATTTCTATTTCAGGGAACCAGGTTATGATATATATATAATAACCTAACAATTCCTTTCAAGTATGAAATGTAACCATTACCGTATTGAGAGTACCAAAGCCACCACAAGGGCAAGATTGCTGAATGGCTGAAATGTTAGAAGGCTAAGCAGAGAGACTGCCTTGTGAGTTACCACATGGAACTCCAGTAAAAAGTCACCTCTATGCCTGTGTTGTAAGGGTCGACTGGGATGCCACCCTTAACACTCTAGTTCCAAAGCCAGGGTTTTGAGGATTCACGACATTCAGTCTGTAGAACCTAGTAAAGGTATGGGGAGTAGCCCACACTGCTGCAATGCATATGTCCTTGACAGATGCACCCTGGAAAAAAGTTCACGATTTTGCCATGCACCTGGTGGAATGGGAAGTGAGCTTTATTGGAGGACGCAAGTTAGCCAGTTCATAGGCAGTCCTGATTGTGTCTGCTATCAACTTGGACAGTCGCTACTTCGAAAGGGCTTGACTATGGGACTTAGACCCATAGCAGACAAAAAAGTTGTTCAGACTGCCTCTAAGTTTTTGTTCTGTCGCTCCCTTCTAGACTGGAAAGGAGGTGGATGGAAAGTCTACAATTCCTCCTACTGGTTGACATGAAATGTCGAGAAGGCAAAAAGGCAGGATTGGTACGAAGCATAACCTTTGTCATGGCCTCGGTAAAAATGAAGCATGCTTTTGCAATGGATAATGCCTGAGTCTCACTCACCTGTTTTTTGGAGGTTTTACTAAGGAAGAAAGCTGCTTTGAGTGATAAATATTTCAGCTCAGCTGAATGCATGAGCTCAAATGGAGGCTTCATGAGTGCACTAAGCACCAGGTTTAACATGTAGAGATGTCCTTCATAGGCTGCCAAAGCCGCAAAGCCCCTTTCAAAAATTGCCCCATCAGGAAGTGAGCTCCTGGGGAGACGGAGTCAATCTTGACATGGCATTGCTGCCAGATAGACCTTTAATGCAGAGGGGGATTTCCCCTCGTCAAAAAGGACCTGCAAAAACAGCATTATAACTGCCATGGGATAGGTAGTAGGGTCAAACCCACAGGGCAGGCACCACGTCTAAACAACGCACTACTGGGAATGTATGTAAGCTGCTCTGGCATTATGTAGGGTGTCAAACCCTACTGGACAGACCCAGATGGCTCAAATGCCACCTTTCAGGTGCCAGACCCAGAGCTGCAGGCTTGATGGGTCGGGATGCAATAAAGTCCCCCTTGTCTGACTGAGCAGGTCACGGTACTTGGGCAGTTTCCACTGCTGACCACTCAAAAAGGACCTACTATGAGCATATTAGTACGGTTCTGTCTGATTTTCTCCAAACACAGCGGGAGCAGGGCGAGCAGTGGGAAGGCATATAACAGTAGCCTCGGCCACTGGTGTGCCAAGGCATCTACTGCCAGCGGTTCAACATGATCTGAAATGCCCTGCTGTTGAACCAGGCGTGCAGAGGGCACGTGCTCAGGAGATGCAATGGAAGGGTCTGGGAAGCTGCTGCCATTAAGCCCAGAAGTCTCTGGAACGTCACTACTGTTGAGCTCAAATAGCTGTAGAGATGGCTATTCTCTGCACTCTGTTGACCGACAGAGTGGACAGCATGGACCTGGAGTCCAAGCACACTCCTAGGTAGGAGGCTGTCTGAGAAGGAGTGAGCTGGCTCTTTGCATGATTCACTGTAAGGCCCAACCGTTCAAGGTGGCCAGTGACAAGTTCCGTGTGGGCCTTTGCCAGTGCTGGAGACTGGGCACAAATGAGCTAGTCGTCCAGATAATTGAGCACTCAGATGGCTTTGAATTTTAAAGGAGCCAGGATAGCTTCCATGCACTTTGGAGACACAGAACTTGTACACTGTTCCCTGAAAAGCAAACCACAGTTACTTCCTCTCCACTGGCTTTATGGGGATGTGGAAATCGGCATCTTTGAGCTCACCGTGGTGAACCAGTCGCCAGGCCCGATTGACTGCAACAGCTGTTGAATTGTCAAAATTTTAAACCTCCTTCAAATTAGATACAGGTTGACCTGTCTGAGGTCAAGGATGAGTCTGAGGCCACCATCCCGCTTGGGCACTAGGAAGGGTACCTGGAGCAGAACACTTCCTCCAACTGGAGGGGGTCTATCATGCGAATAGCCCGTTTTTGCAGCAGAACTGCTACCTCCTGAGAAAATACCGCGGCATCCTGTGGGTCAATGACTGATGTTACAGTCATGCCCCAAAAGGGAGCAGCTGTCCTCAATAGGCAGACTGGCCTTGCATGTCTTGCAGGGATAAAACCTAGGCATGATGCAAGAAGCAAGCAATGCAGTGTACACTATACAGATGAACAGGTGCTGCCTCAATTTGCTTATAGATAACAAACAGGTAGGTCAAGACCTGAACAAGACCAGTTTGGTACCGGACCAGGGACGTCAGCAGCGGTCAGTAGCGGGCCGTGTAGCACCGGGATGGTACCAGGTCTGTTCGGTGCCGGTTTGGTGACTTTAGCACCAGGTCGGTACGGTACAGTCCTGGATCGATACAGGTACGCTACCGGGTCGGTTCAGTGACTTTAACACTAGGTCGGTACGGTATGGGCAGTAACCTCGGGCCTGGTTTGGTACTCTGTTGGGAATGGAATGTGTCGGTGACCTTGATACCATATGGTACAGGTCCACCTGTTCGCAGTCACCGTGGCTAGCAGTGTACAGTGATGCCTACCTGTACAAGCCACTGGCAAAACCACTCAGTCAGTACACACACAAAAGTAAGGGAAGACAGCTTGTTTGATGGTACTAACAGCCTTCGTAAATATGATGCTAAAAGCAGTCACCAAAACAGCATCATGTGGATGAGATTGCAATCAATCAATCATGACAAACAATGAGAATAAAATGCCCTGTAACAAAAAGAGAAATAATAACTCCATCCAGAGGTATGCAGCCTGGAGGGGCAGCACAAGGTCAGCCGACTTATATTGCTGGATTCCTGGGAAGGAGCGACTAAGCCGATAGGCACAAGGCCGCAGTATGACGTAACAAGCAACAGGCTGTAATGCATAAAATATCTATAATTAGTGAAAACTATTACAGCAATTTCACATACATTTTGTAGATTAATTAGCAGAGACATAGGTAACAAGTACTTATCTGAACAAGACTCGTCCATCAGGTCAGTCGTGAAAGGAAAAATGACGCAGAGGTCTGTGAGCGCAGTCCTTTTATGTGCTCGGGGGTGGGTCATGACTGTGTCACAGCCCCTGCGAGCAGCTTTGATATATCTTATTCCGGTTTCGGGGTCCTTAGGAGGTAAATACCCATACAGTAATGGTTACATATCATACTTGAAAGGGAACTGCCTTAGCAGGAAATAAGCTAATATATACTGCTCACAAATACTTCTCTCCCACATGGTCAAACAATGGCACCACCATCAACCCTTATGCACACCATAGTATCGCTATAAACAGAGAACATTTTCCTTGACTCTTTCTAAATAAAGAGAGGGGAATTAGAGCTTATATATCAAGACCAGAAACATGACAGTAATGCATGAGGAAAACTTTTTAAAGAAAACAACAAGCTATAATAAAATATGTCATGCACATTTGGCAAACCCATGTATAGATCATAAGTAACTTGAAGACAATCATGTTACAAATGAATATTGAGACAGTACATAGATAAACAAAAACATATCTAACAAACTGGAGGTTTAAAATAATTAGTAAGACTAATAAAACCCACAAAGATATTTCCTATTCTTCTATGTAAGGCTTGCATTCTTTCCATATCCCTATAATACTGTTTCTGCTCAGTGTATTTCATCAAACTTGTAAACAATGACTAACAAATGTAATTCTTAAAATATATTACATAAGTTATTACCTTCTAACATTAAGGCACCTACCCCAAGGGGGTCTAGACAACGGCTCTTATCTTTTTTAACCTTATTCTTTCCCTTTGATAATATTAAGTTTATGGCTCATTGTGTAAGGCTTTGATACTTGACAAACTCTTCTCATCAAGGTTCCTATGGCAACAGGTAACCTACTGTAGCTCCCCGAGTCTGATGTTAACTGCTTATTCCCTACCTCTGATTACTCTTAATTTCTGCAATCTTATCCACAGTCCTATTTCCCTCCTCCACCTATAGTCAAATTACCTCTTTTAGGGTATCACCAATTTAGACATGTAAGTAGTCTTTTTTTTACCCAACAATGATGCTCCCAGCTGGATCAATCACGATAGCTAGTCCTGTTACTGATGTATACTCTATTTGCATTGATAAGGTTGATCAGTGGCCTTACATTTTATTACTATACATAAGCATGGTAGTACCATACATCTTCTGTAACTGCTTCTTCTGTAACAAACACAAAAATACAAAAGTTTCTGATTCTTATGCTCTCAGTTACTAAAGAATGCCCTACCCACGTTTCAGCACAATTCGGTAAGCAGCCTAGATATATCAAAGATGCCAACTTATGAAAGTAGAAAATAGTAGCATAGCAACGGAAATATAGTAGCACATAGCAGTGTTTTTTTTTTTTAAATGGCCAGGGGCTGCTAGATTTCTGTTCAATCTATAATTTTGGTAATTGTAAACACACAGCATTTAAAAATAAATAACCCCAATAAAAATACTTTAATTTGGAATTCTATTTATTCTGGATTTGAATATTAGTAATGAAGAGTGTTTTAGGATCTCATAAGTGCTATCAAACCTGGACTGAAATATTCAACCTCAAAACTTTATAAAAATAACTATCAAAATAACAACACCTCAAGAAAGATTTATCATAGTTTTTTATTTACATTTTTACTACCCTGCAACTACCAAAACACAAAATGCTGTGTAGTATCCATTAATTAATTCATTACTTAAAGCAAGTTAAACCTCAAAACCCATTTGCACAAACATACAGTAATGGGGAGTGTCAGATTTTGCTTATTGCTGGTCTTTCTTTGTACCTATGTGAGTGATACAGTCGTGACGCGCACCATGTTTCACAGAGAAGTCTGTCAGGTAGTATTCACAGTAGACATGAGATTGAGACACTCGACTTCTTTTAATGAATGATCTTTCTGTGGTAAATTCCTCTTGATATTTCTAACAAGCCAACCTCAGTCTTTTAAATGGAGGAGTGACATTTTTTATTTGATCAGTGATTCCTATTTTAATAACTGATAAGTAACACTGGGATTATGATGTCACAGAAATGTGTACAAAAAGATCACAAAGCAGTCACAGTAAACTTGTTCAAAATCATAGAGGAAATGGGAAATGCTGGGATGAAAATTCAACTGTTTATTTTTTTAATACAATATAGACTACCTACATAAACATACCATTAGTCTGTCAGTAGGAAAAAGTGAAAATGAATCTAAATATTTACTTATTATGGTTTTCATATCAGGTTCAAGTAATAAATCCTGTAAATCGGTAAGCTTCACAACATATATAACTAAAAACAAAAATGCTCATTTTACATAACATCTTGTGGAATTTCTACAGGACAGCAAACAAAAACTGTAGGTTTTACATACCTTTAAAAAATAACGTTTGAAGTCAAAAGACTGTCTCTCTGTGTGCATCTGTTGCTTCTGCTGTGGTACAGTTTGCAGATATTTTACATTTCGGTTTGTTTGTTTACATATTATTCTGATACAACACGATGTACACTTGATGCCTTTCTAGAGCGCCGGTTATCCTGAAGTACATGTTTCTATGCGGAAAATGATTACGCAAGCAATGAAAATCTCGTTTCCATGTTTTTCCAGAACTGGTAAATGTCGCATTTCTTTTCCCTGGCAATTTCGTAGTAAACACAATATTCACGCTGTGCTACACAGTTGTCTTTAGACAGTAGAATGGCCTCAGACACTTATTTCTCAGCTATGCTGAGATACTTTGCTTGATTTGAGTTAAAGACCCAACAGGCATTGAAAATTGCAGCTGCAGGTTGACAATCGGGCTGTAGAGTTGCACCTGAATGTATGTTTAAATCAATTGACAGCGCTGAAAAAATGGAAAGTGTGAACATGTTCTCTATAAAATCACAGAACCCATGACCACCATGCCTTAATCCTAGACTAAAAAGCAGGCAAGGCGACGCCACTTCCGGGCCACCTTTTCTCATATGTGAACGCTCCGAAAAAGAAAATCAACATATACATATGCATGAACGCAACGCACACTAGGGCCGGCCTTTTCGTAACACATTACTAATTGGATTTTCTATGATAAAATGGAAAAACACAGATTTTCTATGATGTTGGAGATTTTTTTGTTTTACATTTGGGGAGGGGCAAAAAATATACAAGGATGTTTCTGTTTGTTTGATAATAACCAAATCAATAAAAGTACCATATATAAACAAAGACTGTATGCAATTACACATAACACTTTTTGGGGGTGACCGCACGGGATGCATAGCTGCCATTTAGAATTCTACGTTTTTGCCTTAAAATGCAACTCCTCCAGAACCGCTTGACATATTAAACTGAAACTTTGCAGGTATCTTATTGAGCATCAAAAGTTATTCATTTGGTGAATGTTCGTCAATCCAAGATGACCGACATGGACCAATCAAAATCCGGCGTCAAAAAGGTTCAGAATTTCACGAAACTTCACATATTTGGTAAAGACCTATGCAGACTTGTACCTGAGAGAACATGGTGCTATTGGATCACATGGTATGGCCACCACATTGGATTGTGCATGACTTTTTAAAAAGATTTTCAAAACTCTTCTTCTCATGAACGGAAAATTGTACAGCTGTGAAACTTTGTCTACATAGTCTTCGTGTACATGATTGATTTAATTTAAGGAAAAATCGATAGGTCACGTGATATGGTGGCCATGTTGGATTTCATGTAAAATGCTCAAATGACAACTCCTCATGAACCCTTTGGCTGATTGACGTAAATCTTGGTATACTTTAACTTCGCACTGTCTTCTATCCGTGGTATTAAGGAAAAGTTGCTACATAAAAAACATGGCTGCCATGAGCCAATCAAATTGCAGCTTTTCGAAATGTGCATACTTTTCTGTGATAGTGTGTTATACTTTTATTTTTCAAGATGTTAGAGGCTTTTCAAATGTTTTGTCTGTGAAAATTAGGGTGATAGGTCACATGATTTGGTGGCCATAATGCGCTTTTCAAAAATGCGCCAATGTCTTGTTCTCGGACACAGTTTGACCAATTGTTGGAATCATAAAATTAGTAACACCCTTTATCATTGTTGCTTTTGGCATGTTGTTGCATAAAACAACATGGCTGCCACAAGCCAATCATATTTCAGCTGTATTCAATATGCATTTTTTTCAAGTATATAATAAGAAACTTGTGCCATATATGTGATTAGATTATAGAGTATTTATGTTTCTACTTTTGTTGAAGTTTTCATCAATCCAAGATGGTTGACATGGACCAAATAAAATCCAGCATCAAATGTTACTCAGAATTTCATGAAGCTTCATACGTGGGTAAAAGCCTATGAGGACATGAACCTGAGTGAAAATGGTACGGACATGTCACATGTTATGCCCGCCATATTGGATTTTCCATGCTTTTTTGATGCTATTCAAAGATTGTCTCTGAAACTGCTTATTACATAGATGTCAAACTTGGTGTATAAAGTCATATACTAATGTACATTCATTGTTATAAATAAGACATTTTTTAATGCATTTGCTCTGTTTGAAGCCACTGATAGGACTATGTAACACAATTTTTCTTCCTGGGTAGTAAGTGTTATTTCCTAATTGCTTATGCCTCAAAAGCATAGAAAATGGCTATTATTCCCCACAAACTTTGCTTTTGTGACCAGGACAGTGATATTTCAAAATATCACTATTTCCAGTGGGAAAATGGGAAAATGTGTGTCTTTTCGTTCACATAAAGTCAGAAAAAAACAACATATGAATCCAAATTAACATGTATTTATACTAAAGTAATACAAAAATGACTACAAAAGATTTAGAAGTGAGTAGTTTTTCGAGATTTGCAATTATACTGTATTTATGTGAACTATAATGTGTACTTTATGTGTACTTTATGTGAACGAAAAGACACAAATTTGCCCATAGGAAAATAAGGAAATAACACTTACTACCCAGGAACAAAAATTGTGTTACATAGTGTATCGTAATAGCTACTAAGATTAGATATGATTAGATATACAGTAGTTAGTAGTGAGTTGGGTGTCAGGCTTCTTTCAACACCCCCCGATCCCAAAGCAATTTCCTGCAGAATAAAGTCAGTAGGGTTTCCCACAGATTATAAACACAGTGTTAGTTGTACACACAAGTTTAGCCTGCAACAACGTTCATCTGAGCTATGCAGTCACCTGTTTTAACTATCCACGTGTTTTTTTCTCTTTTTTTAAAGAATTAATGAGAGGCACTCTGAAAAAGCTGCCACCTGTTTTACTAGGCACAAATGGACAGTTAATTCAGGTTTCTTTGTAGTTAATTTCTTCATAAAAAGAAACAGTCAGTATAATCAATCACCTGTCAGTGCTAACTTGAATGACACAAATAATTAAGCCATATGGGTTTTGTTAATTGATTGTCTTTATATTTAATATGAAAAACAGAAGAACAAAAATTGTAATTCTAATTACTGGATTGTGGCATTTAAGAAAGGATACTGAAGCATGAGCAAGCAATTTTGCTGCTTAAGTTCACATAAAACTTTAGAAATGAAGCTAGCCCTCCTAATGACTTGTACTGAATTACCTCCATTACATATCTCCATCTAGAGTCAATATGTTTTGCATACTCAGTAGATATCTTTCTCTTATGTTAGTCATTTCCAGTACCTTCATGTAAATATTATGTACCAGGAATTCGGGTATTTCAGGCAACCTTGCCTGTTCCCATGGCCATGGTTACAGGAATTAGGCCTTTGGGCAATAAGTCATTTGAGTTATTTTTACATGACACATCCTGAGATTAGATGGAATTGCATCAAAGGAAAAATACTATGTTCAAGTCTAAATTACAAAAAAATGGTTATAGTGTATTAAGAAAATGCATCTCTACGATTCTGGTAAGCATCCATATTAACACTATTTGTAAACTGCTTAAGAAGAGAGTATTACCAAGTTACTCAAATTCAACCACTTTGTGTAATTTTAAGGAAATCCTGATCATCATATCAACACTACTGCCCTTCTGTAATAATTAGTAGTCAGTGGATCATTGTTCACTTTTGTTTTGTGAGGTGTGAGATACAAATTGTATAGCAGTATTCTTAAAAACCTTTACTTCTATGGTGCCGGTGGATCTTTCATCTTCTTTACAGTTACAGTCATGTTTTATATTTTCAGTCTCTTAGGCAAGTTATTGAGTTCAAATACAAATATTTAATTGCAAAGGACTGTTTTATTATAGATAAAAACCTGCAGCTCCTTAAACATTCTAATGCATTTAGTCACACTAAGAGCCTAATTAGTAAGTGACTAGAAAACTAATGGACACTGGATTTTTGTGTTCCCTCTCAAAGACCTCAGACAAACAGATCAAACTAAAAGACTGGAGATAATTAAGAAAAAATGGCTACTTGATTAGCCTTACTACTGTTTCCAAATTACTCATTTTACCAAAGATTAAAGCTTTCGATTAGAACCATTGAACTATCAGCGACACCGTGCACCACAGAAACACTAGTTTGGACTAAATACATCAAAAGTGTGTCTCAAAGAGAATATTATTCAGCAGATTATCACGTTAAAAAAGAAGGGGTATGGACTATGGAGTGTAGTTAAATTAGGACAGCCACAACTTTTGTTTTTACATATTTTGAATTCCGTGATCAAACTTTGCTCTTAAGTCATCTTCCTGTTTACAAAAAAACAAGTAAAAACTAGGATCAGCCGCCATTCAGTCATACACTATGCTCATTAATATTTAAACCAATACCCTTAAATTAATAACACATAACTGTAATTAAACAATTAATGGAAATATGTAATTAAAACAGTAATTTACTGCAGTGGAAGACCTCTACATATCAAAATTTATACAGTAGCACAGACAGCTTTTAAGTTCAGTATCCTAAAATGATATAACACGTTAATATGCAGAGCCCCGCAGATCTTATACCTGCTGGGATTGTGTTCCAGTTATACAGTGTTCTGTATACAAATTAGAATTTACTAACATTCTTTCTACCCTCTGGTGTGTCAATAACTGATTCTCAGTATCATCATGTACAGTGGAACATTTGCTTCCCCTTAAAATCTTATATGGCTCATGCAGAACAGGACAGCTATTCAACAGTTCTTCTCATGGGTTTTTAATGTGATCAAATAAATCACTTAAATAAGATACAAGTTACCTAGAAATGTAAAACTCCTGTGATATAATATTTGCCCATCATTCAATCCCAAAAGAATGAAAAACAATAACTGTTAATTTCACAGACGTATTACTTTTATCTTCATAGCCCAACAAGTAAGCATAGTCAAAGTGTATCTGATCTTAAATATAGATGTTAAGATCAAAGTGTATCTGATCTTAAATATAGCTGTTAAGATCCTTATTCACCCTCCAGCTACATATAACAACAAAATAACAACACAAAATTCTAATTAGTTAACATCTTTGCGTTCTTGGAAAAATAAACTGATTTTATTTTTCTTCACAAAACCATAAAGCAATTCCTGGATCTAACAAAGCACCCAATCTGCTTTTGAAATTACCTACAGGGACTGAAATGCTTTTCAGTAAAATCTAAGAACTCTAGAAAATATTGAAACTTTTACTTTGTTATCTATAAATACAATGTGAGAGAGGTTGTCAGTATCCATTACAGATTGAGAGAGACCAGAAGTGTATTTGTTAGAGCTGCACGGAGCCCAATATTTGTTACCACTGTTTTAACGTTTATGCAATTCAGTTTGCAATTACAGATACCTGTAGGGTACCAGAGATGGTATAACATACGGGCAGGAATACACCAACGAAGTGCAACAAAATTAAATACAAAACTAAAAAACACAGTTGGAAATAAACAGCTAACAAGCAAATGTTGGCCAAACAGGAGACCCAGAGCTACTCCCACATTAACCCTTTGCAGTCCTATGTCATTATGATGATACATTATGATTATGATACATTGTGATTTTCTTTTCCAGTCTGATGTTGAACCCTGTCCGACATCATCAAAAATCTCTAGTCGTTTTTTCTCCGAAAAAAGCCATTCAATGGATGAGGAGGCCGACAGGAGCCAAATGATGCCGAAAAAAAGGACGTGTGAGCAATAGAGCTAGCAGCTGCACCATAGAGTTAAGATGGACACAAACAAAGGAGGTAGCTGCTTCCGCATCCAGCGCTCAAAGAATATAACAGACATTTACAGGGCTTTTTGAGATGTTATAGCAATAAAATAATGATCGCATTATTGAGGAATTTGGTGAAAAAACAAGTGATCAGGATCTATGTCTATAAGAGGTATGTGAAACGGTGATGCACGTCTATAAAGAGGTATGTGAAAAATACAGCGAACAAGGGGTGGGGCTTGGCTGGAGATGCAGTACTGATGTAGTTTTGCATGCAATGCATTTTAAACCTGTTTTACTCTGAAAAAAATTTAAACAGTGTGTGTGAAAATAACTTGACAACAGTAAATAATAATTACTGGAAACACACAATGATGTGGTTTTTGCTTTGACGTTGCCTGGTTCAGTCCCGAAACAATTAACTGAACTGCAGTTTCTAAAAAGGACAGTGATGGCAAAGTGGTTTGCAGTGCACAGGTGTAGAGGTGATCATGAACAGTTGTGCAATGTTGTCTGGGTTTGGTGCTGGCCCAGGAAGAGGTGCCGTGTTGTTCAAAGAATAACAAACAGCAAAGTTACTGGCGAAATGTTGGTTTAAATTGTAATCCAAAGTCACTTGACAACAGTAAATAATAATGAGAACTGGCACCACACAATGATGTGTATTGCTCAGTTAAATCCATGGGGTTCAGTCCCGAAACAATAAACACAGTTTTAAACACATGCAAGGCACACACGTGATCACAAGTCCAGAATGAGTGCTAAAGTGCAAGTGGTGAAATACAATTTATTCATGAACAGTTGTGCAATGTTGTCTGGGTTTGGTGCTGGCCTTAAGCGACAGCTCCGGATCTACGTTAGCCGTCTAACAAGAACAAAAAGTATTCTAGACACGATAAACAAACAAAACACAAACGGTTAGTTTACAGTTTTTCCTTTCGCGGTTTGCTCTTACGCATAACAAAAGGACCAGATCACGTAGCCACATCCCCTTTTGTACCGTCAGTCACAACCCCCTGGTTAGCGAGTGCAACCATTTCTCCTCCAATCTGCAGTTGCCATATCGCTTCCTTTCTGGGGCAATGACTAGGTGTACCATAGCTCCGCCCCCTTTCTAGATGGGCGACTTCCACCTAACCTTTGGAATTAATTGTCCGACCAGGCCTCAGTCCGGGGCACTCTAGAAAACTTGAATCCAGTGAAGGCATGCCCAGCCTGGAAACAGTTTTGTGCTTTATTTGTGTTTGAGTATTTGTTATTTTGCCCGTGTGCACTTTATTTTTGTTTATTTATAATAAAATAGTTATTTTTTTGAACTGCAGTCTGTCTCTGGGCCTCTATCCACTCGCCAGCCTGCCACACTCTGTCACAAGGTAATAAAGTTTTTGTTCTATCAGTTTTAGAAACGACTAACAATTGATCATTCAGTCACCATTTTAAATGACTATACATAACTAGCTGTGTCTTTATTTATGGCATATATAAATAGTGTGTTTTTGTTATTGAATTTAATGTAACTCACAGATTAGAGTAACAACACTGCTTTTCACCCCATTCCCAGCCCCCCTTTGAAATCTTTTGTAGAAACTTTGTAAAGCCTTTATTTAACAACTCAATCACATTGTGCACAGCAACTGAAATAAATGTTTCCTTTTTACTTAAAAGTTTTCCATATGCAAATGTTATGTCACCTGTAGGTTGCACAACAACTCATCATAGCAACAATAATTCCATAAAAATTATACAAGTAAGCACTGGATTAGATGTTCATTTGACAGCTCTACTCTATGTTCTCAGACCATGTACACGTATTACTCTTTCACTTGTACTCTTAAGGACATTAAAAATCAATGGGTTTAGAAGGTGCCTTGATTTCAGAGTGCAGAGAGAAAGCCAATCACATGCCGTCATATAGTAAGTTGTCATAAAGATTTATTACACAGTTTAACACTGCATGCTTCTTTTTCAGGTATTTTCCTCACAGATGTTTTTCCCACCATCCCACCAGAGATTTCTGGACAGCATTAAAAGAACCATATTTTATTCAGGAAACTAGTGAGGACTTGAGTACAGCAGTTATTAACAGAAAGTAGAATCTGTCCTTGTTCAGAATACTCTGTGGGAAGACAGTCACTGCCCATGCTTGAAGGAAGATCTGGAAAAGACTACAGTCACAACACCAAAAAACAGCACTGACTATCGTTATTTGGTGCTCTATCCATTTTTCTTTTAATAGGTAATGTGTTGTGACAAAGGGTTTAGCTTGGAAGTGTATAATTGCATCTAGCATGGTCAAAATATATTTAAATATAGATAACGTGTGTTAACCCTGGAGGCGAGGCCCAGCCAGAGAAGTCTCCAGCTAGCCTCAAACTAGGGATCTCTGCAGAGCAATGAGGTGCAAATGTATTTGTCCTTAGAAGTGTACATTTTGAAATGTGTATTGTAACAGGGCGATGTTACCCCTTGGGTCATCACTGAATAACACTGAATCAGACACAACAGTGGGTGTTGACACGCCACACAGGCGCGCAGATTTAATAACAACACAGGTCGGACACTAGGGTACCAATAATGATAATCCTAGCGCTGGATTTATTAAAGAAAACAAAACAAACAAAAAAAAAAGCTAAAAATAAAAGTCTGAGCCTCACTAAAAGATACGTCCCACTCCAGGAACCTACTATACTACGAAACCCTCTCTATACTTAGTTTGGGATCAAATCCCCTAAACTAACCTACTGCTGTTGCTCCCGAAGTCCTGGCCTCCTGGAGACACAGGGTCTTCCTGGTAGCAAGTGTTGGCTACCCTTGTCGGCAGTATCTAACGCTGTGTTTCAAAGGTAAACAGGATGCTGGAGACACCCGGCCAAAGCTTCTAAGAAATTAAAGAGAAAAATACCCCTAGAGTCTGCGAGAGCAGGGGCAGAAGATGACTCAATGTTGGATAACACATTTAATGACTAAGGAACGAAAGTGGATATGAGAAAGGAGAGTATTTCACAAAAGGCTAGTTCAAGATCTGTAGATAGCAAAGACATGGAACTCCAGGTTTGTGTCTGCGGGTGGAACAAGGCGACAAAGGTCAGGGGTTTGAAGATTCATCAAGGGAGAATGAAATGCTTAAGGGAGAAGGGACAAGGGCCTTGCATTGAACAGTACTTCTTACGAAGTCAATCAAGTCAGTCGAATGAAATCGAGCGACAGGAAACAAACCACAGTTCGCAGGATATCAGCATCTCTGTCATAGACGTGAGAAGGACTTGTGTGGATACAACTAGTGATGATCTTAATGATCTATGCGAACCCGGTCAGATGAACCTGCGTAAGAGAGAAAAGAACCGCAACTATTATAGCGGATATCTTAACCTCAGAAGCATTTAAACTAGAAAGAAGGGGGGAGGGGAAAATTAACAAGAAAACAGAAGGGACACTACATCAAAACAAGGGCAACAACTCAGGTCAGGCAGCAATTAAATGTATTTATCTAAATGCTAGACGTCTCAAAAACAAAATGTTAGAACTTGAAGCTACTGCTCTAACAAGTAAGTATGATGTGATAGGTGTTATCCGAGAGTGATGGAGATGAATATAATATTAGGGGGTATACACTGTATAGGAAACACAGGCAGGACAGAAGAGGCAGGACAGAAGAGGCAGGACAGAGGGGTAGCGCTCTACATCAAAAATAGTTTTGAAGCCCAGGTGCTAAATCTGGAAGAAAAAAAAAAAGCAGAATCAATACGGGCCAGAATAAATGGACAAAGCTCAAATGTCATAATAGGGGTATGCTATAGACTGCCAAATTCAGACATTGAGCAAAATCTGTTATAAAATGACATTAGAAATGTGTGTTGCAAAGATTCAACTTCCCCCATATAAAACGTGAAAACCAGATGGGGAGCATGACAGACAAAACTGAAATGGTAGAAAGGAAAAATGACTGCTTCCTAATGCAATTTATCAATGCACCAACTAGAGGGGGGTGGGGGCATGCCTCGATTTCGTCTTTTCAAACAACGAAGACAGAATAACTAAAACAGAGGTTAGAGAACCATTGGCAAACTCAGATCACAACATGGTCTCATTTGAAGTGCTAGTTAAAACCCAAAAAGTAATAATTAAAGCTAAGGTTTACAATTTTAAAAAGGCAACCTATGAAGGAATGAAACTAATAGAAGTAGATTGGAGTTAAATAGAGAAAACATCCACAGAAAAAGGATGGCTATTTTTCAAAAATGTAGTACTAGAGGTGCAAAACAATCTAACCTCAAAAAGGCCAAAATCTGAAACAAAACGGCAAAAATGGTTTACTAGATCAATTAAAAAATATTTATTCAGAGAAAAAGGTACTTTACATAGTGTTTAAAAGGCACCAAGAACAATGTACAAAGAAAGAGTACTTGGAACTGCAAACGCAAGTTATAAAGGCCAAGAGAGAAATCAAAATGAGCATTGCCAAGGGGGCTAAAAACAATTCCAAAAAGATTTTTTCCAATATTATAACAGCAAAAGAACACTCGAGGAGGAAGTAAAATGTCTAAGAGATACAAATGGCAAAATAATAGATGAAGAGAAAAAAATAGCAAATACATTAAATGATTACTGATAAGTTTTTACAAACGAGAATACGGACAACATGCCCCACATGTCAACTTGTTCCTATCCAGTTTTAAATAACTTTAGCATAACAAAGGCAGAAGTGTTAACGGGACTAGGAACTCTTAAAATAAACAAATACCCTGGGCCGGATGAGATCCTCCCAATAGTACTGAAAGAAATGAAAGAAGTCAAACTGCTAACCAAGATCATGCAACAGTCTCTTGACACAGGGGTTGTACCGAGAGAATTGTAATTGTACTAGAGAATTACAAACGTAATACCGATCCACTGAAAGGGAGACAAAACCGAACCACTTAACTACAGACCAATAAGCCTGACTTATATGTAAACTATAATAAGATTCAAATGGAAAATTACCTATATGAAAATTACCTATATGGTATCCTGGGAGACAGTCAGCATGGTTTTAGGAAAGGGAGATAGTGTCTAACTAAACTGCTTGTTTTTTTTGAGGACGCAACATCGACAATGGTTAATTGCAAAGAATATGTCAGGCATCTGATTTTCAGGTCTTACTCATTTTAATCCAATTCAACCCCCCAACGATTTCTACCCAAATATTTATTCTTTCTTGATTATATAAAAAAAATCCACCCAATTTCACCTGATTTTTTAAAATCTAATTCTACCCAATTTTTAAAAAAGCATTCACCCGAATTTGGAAAAATAATGTCACCCGAAAAGCAGACACCCTAACATATGACAAGGTTTATTTAGATTTCCAGAAAGCTTTTTACAAAGTCCCGCATAAAAGATGGATTCTCAAACTGAACGCAAATACCATAAAAAACTCTAGCAAATGGCCAAACAAACTATTATCCTTATCATGCTTCATGTTTCTCCATTCCCTGTCACCAAACATACACATGCTGTGGTGCATTTCCATCTTCAGGAAAGACTTTCCCAGATGTAATCTTGAAATACTTCTGTCAGCGGTAGCATCACAGGGTAGAAATTAGGCTGCCAAGTTCGTGCATACATTTTACCATCAGCAGACAAAGCGCCTACATACTTTGTTCATGAATACAACCACTTAGCAACACAAAAGACAGCTTTCAGCAAAAATAAAAGTCCCATCCACTGAGAGGCTCCAAAGGAGGGTATAATTAACAGTCCTTAATGGCATGCAAAAGCTTAGCGACTGGTTCACTGACAGCTTTGGAGACTTTAATATTGTAATACAAAATGTGGAGCCATTTTTTTTTTAAAAGTTTAAAAAAGGAGAAGCACAGAAACTTGGATTGTGCTTCATTTTCTGCTTCAAGGTTTTGTTTTTTTTCTTGCGTCCGTAACAGTTGATCACTGCTTTTGAAAAGCAAATTCTCCTGAAAAAGAATTCAGCCCCATAGCAGCCACTGAGAATAACCAGGAATCTTGAATCAACAATATGCTATTGTCTTATAATACATGGCTCACTTGGAGACATAACTAGGGTAGAAGAGAGAATATAGATGAACAGACACTTTCCATGAAGAGATGAGAATCTTCTGTTGTACACAGATTCTTGCAGATTTGTATTTAATTATCCACAATGCACTTTGCAGAAAGTTAGGAAAAGGCAGCCCTTGTGTAAAGTGTCAGGCTATATGATCCCTCCATGTGAACAGGCTGTTCTGTAGGGGTGACATCAGGCCAGAAAGGAGTACACACGCAGACAGGCAGTGCTGGCAGGTGAAAACTGAGACGCTGTAGCGCTCAGTGTGTTTAATAAACAGACAGAAAATAAAGTCCTAAACAAAACAATACATGACACTTTGGGCCAAAATAAATAGACAAACAAAGCAAACAGACACTAACAAACAGGGTGGACGAACGTTAAACACAAAACAAGTACAGTGCTGCTGCTTCCAGCACTCGTAGCAGTTGTTATATTTACTTTCTTTGTTTCTTTTTATTTTCTCCTCCTCCACATTCGTTCTCAACTCACAAAACACACAACTCAGAGTGAGTAAAATGTGCAACTATATATTCTGCTGTGCCGGGACTCAATTACTAATTAATTATTCTCTTGAATCCCAGCACGTGAACTAATTTATGCAACCCTGTGCTCACATACTATTAAATACTTTAAATGCACATGCCTAAATATAACTATCTATTTTAAATCACTCATGCTACAAAGACCCATTAATATCCCGTGCATCAATACCTAAACACCAACATTAACACACCACACGCGACACATAACATAAAAACCACATACGGGCAGGGCACACTGCCACACTGATATAACCATTAAACAAAGTGGCAGCAAAATGTAACAAAACTTGACTAAATCAGAAAATGCAGCAGTATGATCAAATGCAGACAAATTCTCAAAGACTAACGTTTCTCTTACAGAAACATGAAAACTCACATGACCGCAATATAGCATCTGTATTAATAATTACTTCAACATTTAAGAGGGCTTCAAATATATAATTGGGTTACGTGGATAGAAAGCTGTAGTCCAAGGCAACACTGTACACGTGGCTTTCATTTTGTGTACAGCTCCAATTGGTGGTTCTTATGCGTTTCCATACTCACACAACATTTTGTTCTCTTACAGAAGTCATGATTGCTTATGACAGCCTTATAAGTGCAAACCAATGACTGAGTGCTTCATCTGACGAAGTTCACAATAACACTAAGTTCTGCCACATAATCTTGAACATAGAAATATATATATATAGAGAGAGAAATATAGAATACACTGTACAAGAATTTAAGCAAATACATAAAATGTGGTCATCCTCTGGAAACCAACAAGTCACAAGACCACGTTATACAGAGTAGCCATATTAGGCTATACCTTAAATTGTAGGGTACTGTAGCAATCCATTTTTTGCCTAAATAGGAAAAGATAAATAACTTGAAGTTTGTATTACTAAACAGAGTCTCCCCTGCAATAACTGTTGGTTACCTAAATGTTTACTGTACTTGATACCCATTAAAGTAGTAATTAGCAATATTTGCAGACCTTTGTTTTCATATTTCTGTAATTAGCAGACCATGTTTTCGCTCTGACACAGCTTCCCATAGTCCTCTACCAAAAACTATGTTGCTTTGACCCCAAATAATAATAATCCTAACAATTACAATAGGGCTCCAGCAACATCGCTGTTTGGACCCTTAACAACAGTGCTGTGACTAATGGTTATCCACATGCTGGTATTCATTTGTAGTAACTTGGTGTGCTATGGAATAATGTCTATAACTCACATAGTCAATCTGCTATATAACACATTGAGCGGACATCCTAGAAAGATATGGAGAAGGTTGCTGTTATGCAATGGAGCCTAAATTTAGTCTCAAGAGAGGAACACGATCAAACTAATGTTCTAAGGGGAGAGAAGAACAGCCTGGCTCTCGCTGCCTCCAAATTCCCCTTTCTGAGATATCTACACAGCTTCACTGTAGAACGGGAAGGCATGAATGTTTTAGAAAATACTTTTCAGAGTTCACAATGAAGTGGCCTGGAGGGTCATTTGTGGACTGAAGAGTTTTCAATCATTGTGGTGTGTAAGATATAGACAATGTAAATAGACCAGCGTGCCCTGAGGTGTCATTCAAGACCAGTAGTTAAAATAACTTATGGAAGCTAAATAACCAGCCATGCACCAAAAAAGTGATTCCATCGAAGACGCAGTGGAAGGTTGTGTCTACAGTAAAGTATCTACAGTACAGCTGACCAATGTTATAACTATTTTAAGCTACAGTGAATGGAAGCTTATTGAATAGCTGAATGCCAACATCAATAGAGATCATTAGTTGACTGTGAGACTGTCTAAAGATGCTACATCATACATTTAAATAATATAACCCTCACAAAAAAAAGAGTTAAAACCTATTTCTGAAGAATGTGTGTGTATTTATTCATACATTAAGTGGAATAAATGTGCCTACAATGCTGTATGGTGCAGTACTTTAAGTGGTGGGGTCATTTATTTCCTTAACAAAATATGTGAAACTTTAAACAAGTTTTGACATATTTTGTTTTGAATAAGTTTTATGGTAAAGCATGAATAAGATTTTTGAGCAGATTTCATTTTGGAATCTTGCATTTATTCAAATCCAGTCACAGGATGCAAAATGCTCTGTTCCAAGTTACTCCCCATTGCAAAGCAGACAGGAAGTTTTATACAAGTATGTCTCTGTTTAATTTAGGTTAATTTAAAAATAGATTATTTTCCCTACATTGTACTTGTTATATAAACAGAATACTCCAAGAGTGTGTACATGGAGTGCTGTATTTCTATCAGTCATGAGGGTGACTGTAACAACCAACTAAACCGGCTCTCTTCATTTGGAGTATCCTCGCTTACTTTAGATACCTTGAAGTTGATAATAATAGCAGTTACAATATTTAATCACTAGCTGGTGGGAAGAAAAAAAAAAAGTAAAGTGAACATCATTGCGCGGAAGGGAAATGATGTGGCATCTGCGGATTGGAGGAGCGGTTGCACTCGTTATCAAGGGGTCATGGTCGACGGTATTTAAGGGGATGTAGTGATGTGATCTGTTCCTTTGTGTGCTGTAAAATCGTGAGTGTTTTGTTTGTTTAATGTTGTATCTAAAAATGCTGTTTGTTATTATGTAGACGGCTGAAACACAATCCAGGAGCTGTCGCTTAAGGCCATCACAAATGTGGACAACACTTTTGTTTGCACTAAAGAACTATTTTCACCACGAGCACTAGAACACGCACTGTGGACTGGTGTTTGTGTGTGTGTTATGTGTGGGTGAATTAAAATAGGACTGTTATTTCGGGGCTAACCCGCAAATTACAAATAAGAAATACACACCGCTGCATTGCTTCTCATTAACATTGTTATTGTTTACTGTTGTTTGCCATCAGGCATTTGGATTGTAAAAATAAATCACCATTGCACCTGGATATTGTTGTCGTTTCTTGATTACCGCTGCACTCCTGCACCTGCACACTGTTAACCACCTTGCCACAGTTTCCTATCAAGTATGAAATGTAACCACTACCTCATGGGTATAAATACCAAAGCTGTTGCAAGGTAATTTTGCAGACCAACTGGAATTCTACAAGGCTAAGCCAAAGGCCACCTTGAGCGTTACCATTAGGAACCTCAGTACAAGTAGCAAGGGCTAAAAAATTTGAAGTAGAAACTCCTTATGTTGTAAGGGTCGAACTCTTGTTCCAAAGCCAGGGTTTAGTGTATCCATGACATTCAGTCGATAGAACCATGTAAAAAGGATGGGGAGCAGCCCACACCGCTGTATTCCATATGTCCTTGACAGGTGCACCCTGGAATAAAGCCCAAGAAGTTGCCCTGCCCCTGGTGGAATGGGCAATGAGCTTTTCTGCTGGGGGCAAGTTGGCTCGCTCATAGGCAGTCTTGACTGTGCCTTGATCAATTTGGATAGCCTCTGCTTAGACTTCTCCCCATAACAGACAAAAAACTGTTCAGACTGCCTCCAACAGGAGGACAGGAGGCGGATGGAAAGCCTGGTCAAGGTGGAATGCTGGGATGGTTTTCAGCAAAAAACAGTACTGGTACTAAGCATAAGCTTTGTCCTGGCCTCTGCAAAAATTTAGCAGGCTTTTGCAATAAAAAATGCTTGCATCTTACCCTCCCCTTTACTGGATGTGATTATAAGCAAGCAAGTATTTCAGCTCAGCTGAATGCAAGGGCTCAAACGGGGACTTCATGAGTGCCTCTATCACCATGTTAAGCCTCCAAAGTCCTTCATAGGCGGCCAAAGCCACCAAGCTCTTTTTAAAAATTGCCCTGCCAGGAAATGAGTTCTTCGGGACACTGAATCAATTTTGATACGGCAAGGTGAAATGGCTGCCAAATCCAACTTTAATGTTATGAAAGATACTGGTAATGTGTGGACGCAGCACTGGTATTCTACAGGGTGTCAATGACCCTATTAGAAAGCTCCAGATGGCTCAAATGTTGCAATTCAGGGGCAGACCCAGAGCCGCAGTCTCAATGGGTTGAGATGCCACAATGTCCCCCGCGCCTAACTGAGCAGGTCACAGTGTTTGGGCAGGCTCCACGGCTGGCCGCTCAGGAGCTGCATCAGAGGTGAAAACCATAGTCTCCTCCTCCTGGGCCAGTAAGGAGCTACTAATAGCACCCTGGCCCGGTCCTGTCTGATTTTCTCCAGTCACAGTGGGAACATGGCGAGCGGTGAGAACGCATATAGCAGCTGCCTCGGCCACTGGTGTGCCAAGGTATCTATCGCCAGTGGGTCCCTGGCTTCTGTTATAGAGAACCAGAGGGGACAATGGGTCTATTCCTGGAAAGCAATGAGGTCTATCTCTGCTCTCCCGAATTGTTGCCATATGAGGCTCACCACCTCCAAATGAAGCCTTTATTCTGCTGAGAACTCCCCTTGGGAGGAGGTCCACCACCCAGTTTATTACCATGAGCAGGTGTACTGCTCGCAGTGAGAGGAGGTGATTGTGTGCCCAGAGCAACAGCGTGCGGGCTACTTAAACCAGTTGCCCTGGTAGTTTATATAAGCCACCATGGTAGTGTTGTCCATCCAGACAAGCACATGTCTCCCTTGAACCTCCTTTAAAAAATTCTGCAAGGCTAGAAACATAGCCTGTAGCTCCAAAATACTGATATGGAAACCCTGCCATGGGGGGTTCCATATCCTTTGCTATGACCTCCCTTCTGGTGGCACTGCCCAATGCTACGCCTAAGCGCAGATGGGCAGGTTGTGTCCGTCAAGAAAGTGCCTTCAGACAGTGACAAGACACTATTACCAGGTGGCCACAGTTCAATGCAGGCTGGAAACCCTGCTGTTGAACCAGGCCTGCAGAGGGCGCATGCACAGGAAACCCAAAGGAAAGGTCTGGTAAGCTGCTGCCATCAAGCCCAGAAGCCTTTGGAATGACACTACTGTGAGCTTTCTGTTGAACGGCTATTCTCTGCATCCTGACGTCCAACAGAGTGGACAGCATGGACCTGGAGTCCAGGCACACCCTCAAATAGGAGGCTGTCTGCGAGGGTGGGGCCAGAATAGCCTCCATGCACTTCGAAAAGGCACGCGGGCTAGAAAGAGGCCGAATGGCAGTACCCGGAACTCGGACTCTGCCCCTTGGAAAGCGAACTGCAGGTACCTCCTGTGTCCTGGTCTTACAGGGGTATGAAAATAAGCGTTTTTCAAGTCCACCATGGTGAATCAGTGGATGGTCAGATACAGGTTGACCTGTCTGAGGTTGAGGATTGGTCTGAGACCACCATCCTGCTTGGGCACCAGTAAAACCCTTCTTTCAAGTGAAAAGGGTGTACTGTGCAAATATCCACTTTTGTAGCGGGCTGCCACTTCCTGAGACAACACCACAGCGTCTCGTGGGTCCGTGACTAACGTAGTAGTCACACCCCGAAAGGGGACTGTGTTCAAATTGCAGGTATAATGGGGGCATCCCACAGCAGTGCTTTATCTCCATGACAGTTACATTTCTGACTTGATAAATACATTTTGTTCCATTCTCATCACTTCCACTTGCTAAATGTTTACAGGTTTATTTTATTCAGATTACCATCCTTTGAAGCAGTATCTTTCACTTCTTGCCAACAAAATGATGCAAAAGGGAATGCATTTCCTGTTTTGAAGCACTAATCTACTGGCCAGCATAATTAGTAAACTGCTCTGAGGATAATCAGTACATAACTTCACTAGATTATGATTCATAGTGGCACATTTTCTAGGCTAGAGTGGTTTTCTTTTTTCTATCTGCATACATTTAGCCTAAAAATAGCCACTTATGAAACATCTAACAAAACAAACTGTTTCTGATGTGGGAAACAGTTTTTTTTTTTTTTTGGTTTTTTTTTTGTATCTATGTGGCATGCAATGTCACTTTATATTGACAACAGGATTTCATTGACAGTAATGGCATTATATAGAACACAGTATATGACTATAAGGATATCACCAGAATTTAAATTTATTAAACATATTTTTAGTCCTTTAATTTCAAAATCAATCCATGTAAATCATGGTTCCCCTTTAATAATCAGAAACCCTTCTATCCTGACTTCACCAGTCTTAAATAAGACAAACCTCATTTTGTAAGCTTTAGCTTTTTTCAGTTACAGTTGGCTGATCAAATACATCTTATTTCAAAGCAGGAATGACATTAATCTGTTTCCTGCAAATGGTCTAGCAGCAATTCTGAAATTCTCATTTATTTTATATTACTGGCATTCAAGGACATTGCGACAACCTGCTAATGTACCAGGATACAGTCTTTGGTTAAACTGAATTGGCTCAGGTGATTTAACACCGATGTTCATTTCTGAACATACAAATCTCTTTTTTTAATGGTGTACATGCTGCATTTAACTCACACTGCATTTAAAACCCCTATTTGACCTCACCTTCATACACATTATACAACAACATTTGTACTGCAGTCTTTTTATGCATTCTAACAGGTTTTGTAGAACTGACATAGATTTACAGAGTCATTCTTGACTCATTTTCTCACCTAAAATGTCACTTTAAGATTTGCTGACAACTTCAACAACAATACTGCAGAAATGTTCCACATTAATCTAAGAAGGTCTCTTCATATGTATTTTTTGCCAGCTGTTGTCAACTACAGTACTGTGTATTGATCTGGGAGTTTTCAAGAGTATCAAGAGATACAGTATTGTATATGAATTGTCTTTGCATTGGTTTGCATAAATGCCATTACAAATATGCTTTTCAGGAAAAATGTAGATGTCAGTTTAAGTTGATGTTTAGTCAACCTTTTCAAAAGAACTGCATTAGATGCATTATTTAAAATGGATTTTTCAGACTAAAGGGGTTTATTGCGATTACTTTCTAAATTTACTGAAGGTGAATTTGAAGGTTGTAGCTGTTTTGCTGGATAGAGGTTATAAGGTATATAGTGCTTAAAATACAAAATCCATATTATGGTCTAATACTGCTTCTGATGAAGGTAAACACAGATGCACCTAATTTGCAAGTATGACCTTTATGAGGGGCTGTCCAAGCACCATCAGTCATTCTGTCTTTAAGGGATGACATTATCCGTTTGTAATTCATCGTCACTCTCTTTAAAACACTTGAGAAAGCTCCCCTCCCCCCTGAAAGAAGAAATTTACTATATTTTAGGCTAACCAAAGAAGGGTAAAACATGCATTACACAGAGGTCATTCAGCAACTCTCCTGGTTGTTGTGCTCAAGGCAACAAACATGAAAAGGAAACTCAACAAAATTATGAAATACAGTTGCTTTTTGGCCTTAGCCAACACTACCATATACACCGTGTTATTGGGATTATACAATGGATAAACACTCTGAAAGCTTATTCAGTTGAAATATGTACACAGAAAATGCTAGAAAAGTGTTTTGCCATATGACAAATCCACTGTAGCATTTTAATCCTGCTTTAAATTTGGTTAATGTAAAAATTAAATGTTGTCACTACAATTTATAACACAATATAGTGAGCAGTATTTCTTTAATTTAGACCCTTTTTTAGATTATACGTTTGTGTTCAATGAAGTGTGTTTACTTTTTCTGCCTTTATAAAATACTAGGTAATAAAATGGGAGGGATTCATGCTTTAACTAAATTCTAACGAAAAAGGAACTTGTATAGTCAACACAGTCAAACTGTGTTATGTTATGAACTGGAAGATTGTACTACCCTAGACAAATTATATGTCATTTATCGTATGCATGACTTATTTTTGTGGAGCTCTAGTCAATATTTACTCTTGTCCACATTTCCTGCATTTGCAGTGACTCACAATGACTTGGCATCAATCTATTACCACCCGTCAGTTTTCCTATGTGAATTACAGAACATCAAGACACAGCCATTAAAATCATCTTCGAAACAATACCAAGACTGGTATTCTCAAAGACTGTCACAATTGAAGGTAGCTTACTTGACATTTGGTTTAATTATGCAATCCAGCAGCTGGCATGCTATGTGTTATAAAGCTGTTCTCCACATCAGCTAATGACTGTAATTAACATCCAGTTTTTATCACCCAACTTGTTTAATGTATAGGCTGCAAAAATGGTTTGCTAGCAGCTAACAGTGTAAAATAAACCTGTTTGTACATTTTTTGAAAGAGCTATGGTCACATTGTATGTGTGTGTGTGTGTGTTTGTCAAGTAATAGATTACAATAGGTACATCTTCTACTGCATACAAACATGTTTAAAGGGACATTACTTGTTTATGTACCTACTTACTATAATGCGGTCAACAAAAACAAGGTTTAGAAATAAGAAAGCTGCATGTCTTAAATAAAGCATTTATTTTTTAGAAAGATTTATTAAATGTTTCAGCAAGTGGTAAATAAGCAACCCACTACAAGCCCTTGTAACATATACTCAAACTTACAAGTATACAAACGTTTCACCATAAAAAGGGGACCTTTTAACGCATACTCTAAAAATGAGTCCCTGTTTTAATTATTGTGCTGTTACTTGTTGAATATGGCTCTATATCACATGAAACAGTGTATAAAACAAATACACAAGCAGGGACTAAAAAAGACGGTCTTCAGTATTCAAGGACTGAAATCATTTTAATGAGTTGAGATTGCAGATTTCTCTCCCAAACACAGCTGCTTGGAAATTCATATTATGTCAATCCAGTTCATTTCTTGGCCAGTGTCTGGTGTGTTACAACATGAGCCCTGGAATGTGACATACTGTATGTCTGAACAATGTGATTTTCATGCAGAATACTAGATTCCGATTGCATTTACAATGCCATTATTCCAAGCTACTGTACCACTCTACCATGCATGTGATGCATGTCAAGTGCTTTGTTAGGTGTTACTTGCATTAAACACTCAAACATCAGGTTCAGGTTACAACATGTATGTATACTGCAACAGGCTGTTATTTCTATAAATAGACTGCTTTAAATACTGTATGCAATATCACATGATTTATTCAGTTGAAATAGTTATTTTATTTCTTTAGAAAATGCTAGAAACAAAAATGTTTTGCCATACGGCAAATCGACTGTAGAATTTGAATCCTGCTTTAAATTTGATTAGATGTGAAAACTACATGTTACTCCACAATATTATTTATTTCATTTACACCCTTTCTTTAGATTATAAGTTTGTGTTCAATGAGGTGTGTTTACTTTTTTGTGCCTTTATTCAATAGTATATATATATATATATATATATATATATATATATATAATATATATATATATATATATATATATATATATATATATATATATATAAAACAAACAAATTAACTACAACTGGAAAATAAAATAAAATAGTGAAGCAAAAGTTTTTTTTATGGACATATACAGGCACCACCTTAGGCATATAATGCTATCCCTTCAGCCTCTCTCCCCAAATATCTTATAGCTGCCTTTTATTGTTACCATAACCACATAACCCACCACCCCCTCTCCACAGACTATAGCTTAAAACAGTCCAAGAGCTTAAATACATTTTAAATAAAACACAAAATCAAATTAAAGAAATATAAAAATAACACATGCTATTACAGTAGTATAAGTTATATAGAGAATAATACATAGGGTAGTGTGTAATATGATAATTTAATGCCCACACAAGGGCTGGGATGCTACATAAGCCCTGTGGGCGAGCATTCAATTCTCCTATCCCACACTACCCTGTGCATTAAGTTTTATAATCTCTGGTGAGCAATTTTTTTCCTGCCAGATTTCTAAAGTTCTGTGTTGCTTATTGTGGAATTATTTTCAGTTTGACAGCTTGTGCTGGGGTCGCACTCTGTTGCTGGTGTTAATGAGTGCATGTTTCCCGTAATAACCGTTTGGGTGAGCCTATTGAAAATGCTGGAATGTCAGTTATTTAAAGCACACAGTCAGTAAAAGCAGTCCAACTGCAAACTATTCACATATGAGGAATACAGATCCTTCATAGCGCACTTTGCAGAAAGGTAAATGTTGTATTCACCGTTACTTTATTAAATTAAGACTCACTCTTCTGCCACAATGCTACTTTAAAATCTTCTGTAAACATGCATTTTAACTCAAGGAAGTTAGAACACATTGGTGATGTCATGGAAACAAGGCATTTGTGTGAATCATAAGCAGGCACTGGCAAGCACGCTAACTCTTAACTCTCCACCACCCATCTACAGTTACACTGAATGGCGTGAGAACAGCTGAACTACAGGAGAGCCACAACTGTCTAAATATTTACACATGAACTGCACATCTACAACACATCTACATCTATAATATCAACGAATATGATGACACACACAGAGCTGCTTAATGAAACACTTACACAATGTTAACTCATTAAGGTACATTGTTCTGGACATAGTCATTTGTAATGTAACTGCCCTGTGAAACTGCCATGGTCTTCTGATACCAGAATTCTATACCTTTAAGATAGCGAAGGATGTTGTAGTCAAAACTGGTCTGACATTACTACTAAACATGCACAGTATGTTTGCCAAACTATTGATTATACTGTACAGACCACATTTTTAAAATGACGAATAGATGACTAAACTTTAAAATCAGCTTCCCTCTGATCAGCATCTTTCCTTCTTTGATCTAGAAGTCTCATGTCTACAATGTCTCATTCTCTCTTAAAGTCCCTCTCTGTGGAGCCCTAGCTTTTTGTCTGTTGTTTTCCTGACCCTCATCCCCTGTCAGAGTGTAGTCGTAAAAGAATAATTCTATTTGTTTTTACTTTCCAGGTGGCTAACTTATTAAGTTAATGAATATTAATTATAAATTAATAAAGCATGTTTGCTTTGTGTGGTGTAATGCCCAATGTCCTGAAGTCAAAGGTAATTTGATCAAGGAGCTTTGTTTGTGAAGTGGGAACAGAATTAACAGCATAATTTCACCTTGAATTTGTTCTCTACTAAACACTTTTTTTTTTTCTAAAGGGAGAATATACTGTAATACATGTTACCTATTATAAGCAGACAATTACCACTGTACACTGTGGGTTCTAACTGCACCCTGCGGACTGAGGGATGAAATAGGTTTGCAGATGATACTCTGTGAATGTTATTTCTTTTCAGGAACCATTGTTCACCAGCAACCTTTTTCTATTAAGATCTACTGGAAAGTGGAGCAAACTGATTTTTAAAAACATGGCCCAATGACTTACAATAAAATATAAAGAATATAAAAAGTAAAACATAAAAAAACAAACTCAGAAATCCCACATTCCTTACATTTCTAAATACAGTTCCATAAGGTTATGTTTCAATATGTAGGTCACTGCCTAGTTTTACATGAGGACTGGGGATAGGTGCTGTATCTTCTATTGTCTGCCATTCTGGTTTAATCTAGTTCCCACAGAGTTTTAGTTTTCTTTTTGTAATACATTATTTAATTGCCTCCAAGTGTCAAGTATATAAACATTCCATATGGTGCCTTTATCAGTCACTTATATTTACCTTTATCTTTTTATTATAGGTTCTCTATGTACTGCTTCTAAACCAGTTTTGCTTCTGAAAGTCTCTAGGGCAATATTAGCATATCTGACAATGTTACCCAGTCAATACACCTCATGTACCATGAAAAAACGGACAGGTTTTATTGGAAGACATGCAACCCCCAGATATTTCTTCGATCAGAAAATGTGTTTTTTTTTTCCCCGTTCTGCTGACAATTACTCACACCAGTGATTTTCTGAGACAGCTGTTAATGTATAGTGCCTATAGAAAGTCTACACCCCCTTTCAAAATGTTCATCTTTTGTTGCCTTATAGCCTGGAACTAAATGAAAAAAATATATATATATATATAATTATCTACACATCCTACCCCACAACTTCCAAGTGAAAAAAATTTCCTAGAAATTTGCAGAAAATAAGTATCCATTTAGGAATCCTAAATTAGCTCAGGTGTAACCAATCGAATTCAAACTTATACACCAAGTTAAGTGGCCTTCACCTGTGTTAAATTGTAGTGATTCACATGATTTCAGGATAAATTCAGTAGTTCCTGTAGGAATATCCCTATATCCCAGGGAGCACGGTCAAGATGATTATTAAGAAGTGGAAGGTGTATGGCACCTCCAAGACCCTGTCTAGATCAGGCCGCCCCTCTAAACTGGATGACCGAGCAAGAAGGAGACTGATCAGAGAGGCTACCAAGAAGCCAGTGGCAACTTTGCAAGAGCTACAGGCGTTTATGGCCAAGACTGGTCAAAGTGTGCATGTGACAACAATATCCCAAGCACTCCACAAATCTGGCCTATATGGTAGGGTGACAAGAAAAAAGCCATTACTCAAAAAAGCCCACCTTGAATTGGGGGGTGGGGGGTGGGGGGTGGGTGTAGACTTATCTAAATAATGATCTTTCAGTTTTGTATTTTAATATATAATTTTTTTCTGAATAAAAACTTTTTTTCCCCTTAACAGTGTGGAGTATGGTGTGTAAATAAGTGGAAAAAAATCCTCATTTAAATGCATGAAACTGAGGTATTGAAAAAACAATGTGAAAAAAGTTCAAGGGGGTGTAGACTTTCTATAGGCACTGTATGTATATAATGCATGCATAAAAACAGTATCCTCTTTTAGTTTCTTGTTAATTGAATACAATAAATTACAGTATATCCCTGAAGTCAGGGATATGCATCCCAAGTGAGGGATAACAAGCCATAACATTTTGTACAATATCCTATGGCTAGCTTATCCATTTAATCCCTCAGATTCCATGTTCGATGTTTATTTTTGCTGCTTGTTTATCTTTGGAGAGCTTGCAACACAAAATATGAATAAGGATATTGATTTTAGAAATTATACCTCTAACTTTGACTGTCAGACATTCAAACTTTAAACTGAAAAAAAAGTAAATAAAAAATAAACTTCTCACAGCAACTATGGACGTTGACTAATATCATTTGAAAAATAAATCATGAAGTGCTAGCTCAACTTGGTGACTGCCTTTAATCCTTTGCTCAGTCGACCTTAAAGAACAACATTACTTACCTTTGGTGTTTTCACAGATTTCCCATTTCTTGCATCCTTGATATTGACGATATCCAAAAGGTCGGTTTCCTGCAATATATAATATTAAAAATAAAGTTCCTAAAGTTGATCATATTATAGTAGCTACACTAGAGTAATTGTATATGTCAGACTTACAATTCAACTGTGATACATTTTATGTTAGGTCCTGTGACAGGGGGTGTGGGTTATCCACTGATAGATGGGGAAAGACACAGGTTGCTTTTGAATGACAGAGAAATTATCAGAATATCACAAAATCTTGATAAGGATTTCGTTATTATAAAAATGCCACTACTTTAACCATGTTGAAAAATAATTTATAATCATATTCATCATTCAAATACAATTCAGAAATACTGTAACTTTTCTTCATTGTAAAAACACATTTTGACAATAAAGGCATTTAAATCCCCCCAAAACTGCAATTATTTTCAAATACTGCATGCAAAATATGATTGGTGCAAATACTGTCAGGGCAAAGTAACAGTTTTCTGAACAAAGTTACTGAAACATTAATAAAAAAACATTTTAGGACGATAATTAAATTTCCATTATGACCCTGCTATATTTATAGCAGCTTTTAAAAAGTACTAATTGTAAAAGTGCCAATATTCAATGTTAACACTGCAAAAAACTGAAATAAAACACAGTTTATCTTTATCATAGTATAGTTTTGTTATTCCTTATTGCATATGATTAAAAATTATAATATGAACCATTATATATGTACAAATATAATTTTTATGTAGCATGCAGTTAACAAGTAGGACATCATCTTGTAGCAATTCACTTGCTCCATAAAGTGGGTGTAAGTTTCACCCACCTGTCCCTTTTATTAGGGTCAGTAGCCTGGCCAGGTTAAAACTCAATTTCCCATAGTTCCTTGCTATCACCCTCTGTTCAACCTCTCCCCCCATTGACTCATTCAGATATCCACTCCTCCAATCTCAGAGCTCCTTGGAAGCCAGTACCGGTATTAAAGCTGGCTGGCTAGGCTAGGAGAACTCCCTTTTCTCGTGAGGAATCCATTTACAAATAACAGCATATTACTTAATTACAGTGTAACTTTATTTTAGATAAACACTGGTGCATCCATTTACGCTTTTGATAATCTTGTACTTTGTCTAAACCTTTCTTTTTTGTTTACGTTGTTACTTGTTTAAGTTTAGTTGCTGTTCAAGGTCTGTTTAGGGGTTGTTTTTGTTAGCGCTTTCAGTCTCCATTTTGTTCCTGATTCTCCTGATATTTTCCAAACGGCTGTTCACCACTCAACCCGGTACTACTCAGACTCACCCTTTTCTACAATCGCTATTTTTCATCCATCATCATCAGTACAGGACTCTATTTGGGACTTCATTATTTGTTAGTGAGATTATTCCTTTTCTGTTTGCTGGTTTTTTCTACTTTACTTTGATATTTTGGTTCTTGTAATTTTGGTTTTGTTCTTTTGTTACTTTGGATTACATGTGCATTGCTTCACTGGACTTGTTAGGCCTAAATTTCATTTATCATCCATTGCCATCAAGACAGTCTTTGTAATTGTTTTCCCCATATACTTATTCATTCACCTTTGTCTTTTTGGCCTGTCAGTGTGTTGGTTTTGTATTGGCGTGGTGTTTGTGTGTGTGTAGAGGTGGGTTTATTGGAGGCCCACTGGACACCACATTCATTTCGCTTTAGTGTTAGTTTGTTTGGATGTTTGTTTAGTTCACGTTACTTTCTTACTCACCTTCACCTTCCACTAAATGTTCTCTGCAATAAGTTGTTGTCCTTATATTTCATTTATTACATTATAGTTTACAACAATAAACCGTTTGTTCGTGAAATTGACACCTCTGACGTCCTTGCTTTTGCTGTCTGTCACTCTTGCTGACTTAGTTAGTTATATATATTGGGCCAGTAGTATCTCCTTAGGGAGGACAGTACAACTGCTTCTCAGTGGTGCAGAGTGACCGTTGCAGAATTGGTGGCCCGTACGGGGACCCTTTGTGTCTCATTAAATTAATTTTCAAATTGATCGGTTTAAATTGTTGGAAGGTTTGTACCTCTGGCAGATTTGACACTCCTTTATGTGGCGCCACGTATCTTTACAAATGGATGGCCACCATCAAACCTCCAATATGCACAACAAGGTCTTCATCCTGCCCAGGTGACCTCCCAAAGGGTTGTCATGATAATGTAGGAGGAAGGAATCTGTCAGCTGTTCTGGAATAACCAGCTGGTATCAGAATCCTTGTTTAGGGATGGACACCCGGCGATACACCAATCCTTGCTGTTGGATGAAGGTGATGTGATTATTATTGTCAGTCTTTGAACCAATGTTACAGATGATATCAGAGATAGCTGGGTCTTTGGACTGAGCGGTCGCAATCTGATACATGGTTGGACATAGACCCCATGTGACTATCAGAGAACCTGTCACAGAGATAACTACCCGCCTTAGTGATCTGTACATTACCCAAGAAGGGGCGGAGCTTTTTGGAGGCGATGATGATGAAGGTAACCTTACTGACAGTGAGGCAATAGGGCAGTTGACTGAGCACTGTTCCCATCTCACTGAGTGGGTTGAGCAACTGGAAACAGAGCTGTCTGAGTTCCAGGAGAGTAGCATTAACCGTGAACAGGTCCTGCGAGATTACATCCAAGGACGCTTTGCAGATATGGAGAGGCGAAGGCAAGAGGCCATAGATGACATTGATCTGGAAGTGGTAAAGTGTCTTAAACGCCACGATGCGCTGTGGGGAGAAGAGCTGAAGATACTCTTCAAGAAGACCAGCACCCCTCATCTGCCACTTGCTAAACCATACCTCTCCTATGGAAGGCAGTCTGCCCCACAACAATTCTCCTTTGACAGGGGGTTGACTGATTACCTTGACTCCAGAAATGAAGGAAGTCTTCACCAAGCAAAGCTGCCAATTAAGATCAGCTTCCCAGAGTTTGGTGGAGAGGCCAGCAGCGATGTCCTTGACTACCTGGACAAATGTGATGAATTCCTTGCGCTATGACCCATGACACCATATGACATCATGGCAACCATGTCCAGTGTGCTGAAAGGCTCAGCAAAGAACTGGTGGGTAGCAGAACACAAGGCAATCCAGTCTTGGGATCAGTTCAAGACTGTCTTCTGTCAAGCCTTTCTACCGTCCGACTTCCAGACCAAAGTGGAAGACCGACTCCGCTCCAGAGTCCAGCTGCCTGACGAGCGAATCCTTGACTTCGCCTATGACTGTCGTGACCTATGTCTGCATTGGAAGCCAGACTTGGAGGAGGTTGAAGTGGTTCTACAGATTCTCAACAGCTGTAATCCCAAACTGGCAAGCTGTCTGAGGGTAACGGTGAAGACAGTGAAAGAACTGGTGCGCATTGGGACCCAGGTGGAGACAACGCTGCCCAGTGGGAGTACTGGGTCAAGGCAAACATAATCAAAACTGTCCAGGATAAGAAGAGCAATAAAGGAGCTACCAAGACGAGGCCAAGGTCAGCATGTTGAAAAGCCAGGAGAAGAAGCATATAGTTCCTGCTGCAAGCCTAACTCTGCTGATCGTGGAGGTGGGCGTTCGAGAGCTCCAAGGGCCTGCAGTCCTGGATTCTGGGAGCACTTTCACTCTGATGAGAGAAAGTCTCTGGAGGAAGATAGCTCAGCCAGGGGAAGAGCTGGAGTATGCCCAAGACGAGTATTTCACGATGGCGGATGGACAGTCCCACCAGGCCAAAGGTAAAGTTCGTCTCACTTACCTTCTACACGGAGAGGTATGGTTTACAGGCACCTATGTCCTGGAGGATCGTCATCTAACATTCCCTCTTGTCCTAGGCCTGGATTTCCTTGGGAAAAATCATACCCAGATTGACATTGTCAATAGGCATTTTGGTGTTAAACACCAGAAGGATTTCTCCTACCATCCTTTTTTGCCACAGTATGAGTGGGAATCTTCGTGGCACAGGTCTTCACCGAGGGTCTGTCTCTACTTCCATATGGCTGGCCACCCACCTACCACCTCTCGTCCTAAGCCAACCCAACCGCTGAAGGTGACCATGACCATCACTTCATCTGAACCATCTCTTGTTGAGCTACAACTCCAGAAGCTCCAGCGGATACATTGTGAAAAGTGTTGAATTTAAATCAAGGGAAGTAATGTTAAAACTGTACAATGCACTAGTAAGACCTCATCTTGAATATTGTGTTCAGTTCTGGTCACCTCGCTATAAAAAAGATATTGCTGCTCTAGAAAGAGTGCAAAGAAGAGCGACCAGAATTATTCCGGGATTAAAAGGCATGTCATATGCAGACAGGCTAAAAGAATTGAATCTGTTCAGTCTTGAACAAAGAAGACTACGTGGCGACCTAATTCAAGCATTCAAAATTCTAAAAGGTATTGACAGTGTCGACCCAAGGGACTTTTTCAGCCTGAAAAAAGAAACAAGGACCAGGGGTCACAAATGGAGTTTAGACAAAGGGGCATTCAGAACAGAAAATAGGAGGCACTTTTTTACACAGAGAATTGTGAGGGTCTGGAATCAACTCCCCAGTAATGTTGTTGAAGCTGACACCCTGGGATCCTTCAAGAAGCTGCTTGATGAGATTTTGGGATCAATAAGCTACTAACAACCAAACGAGCAATATGGGCCAAATGGCCTTCTCTCGTTTGTAAACTTTCTTATGTTCTTATGGTCATCGGTCTGCAGTGATCATCTAGGAATGACCATAGTCACCTGTCACTCCATCCCCACGGAGGATGAAGTCCCTGTACGGGCCACCAATTCTGTAACGATCACTCTGCACAACTGAGAAGCAGTTGTACTGTCTTCCCTAAGGAGATACTACTGGCCCAATATATATAACTAAGTCAGCAAGAGTGACAGACAGCAAAAGCAGGAACGTCAGAGGTGTCAGTTTCACGAACAAATGGTTTACTATTGTAAACTCTACTGTATTAAATGAAATATAAGGACAACAACTTATTGCAGAGAACATTTAGTGGAAGGTAAAGGCGAGTAAGAAAGTAACGTGAACTAAACAAACATTCAAACAAACTAACACTAAAGCAAAATGAATGTGGTGTCCGGTGCGCCTCCAATAAACCCACAACCACACAAACACCACATCAATACAAAACCAACACACTGACAGGCCAAAAAGACAAAGGTGAATGAATAAGTATATGGGGAAAACAATTACAAAGACAGTCTTGATGGCAATGGATGATAAATGAAATTTAGGCCTAACAAGTTCAGTGAAGCAATGCACATGTAATCCAAAGTAACAAAAGAACAAAACCAAAATTACAAGAACCAAAATATCAAAGTAAAGTAGAAAAAACCAGCAAACAGAAAAGGAATGATCTCACCAACAAATAATGAAGTCCCAAATAGAGTCCTGTACTGATGATGATGGATGAAGATTGATGGAAAAATAGCGATTGTAGAAAAGGGTGAGTCTGTTGAGTAGTACTGGGTTGAGTGGTGAACAGCCGTTTGAAAAATATCAGGAGAATCAGGAACAAAATGGAGACTGAAAACGCTAACAAAAACAACCCCTAAACAGACCTTGAACAGCAACTAAACTTAAACAAGTAACAACGTAAACAAAAAAGAAAGGTTTAGACAAAGTACAAGATTATCAAAAGCGTAAATGGATGCACCAGTGTTTATCTAAAATAAAGTTAAAGTTACACTGTAATTAAGTAATATGCTGTTATTTGTAAATGGATTCCAGCTTTAATACCGGTACTGGCTTCCAAGGAGCTCTGAGATTGGAGGAGTGGATATCTGAATGAGTCAATGAGGGGAGGGGGGGGGGGGATGAACAGAGGGTGATAGCAAGGAACTATGGGACATTGAGTTTTAACCTGGCCAGGCTACTGACCCTAATAAAAGGGACAGGTGGGTGAAACTTACACCCACTTTATGGAGCAAGTGAATTGCTACATATTCCCCCCACCCCCCACACACACTGGAGGTGCAAGGGACGAACGCCATAATAGCATTTTAGATTAACAATATTGACTGTATCCTCTTTAATAGAATCAGGCTCCCTCAACTTGCTGACTTAGTTAGTTATAGATATTGGGCCAGTAGTATCTCGTTAGGGAGGACAGTACAACTGCTTCTCAGTTGTGCAGAGTGATCATTACAATCTTATAGTTCAAAGAGTGCTAAATCGAGCTGCATTAAACATTATATACCACACAAATGACACACCCTTGGGAAATGAAGGAGATAAGTGCTCAAAAAAATTAATAATTATTGCTAAAATCAACATCAGGGTATCCTTAGTTCTGTTAAGACACAAGCCTCTCAAAGAGCAAGACATAGACTTAATTGAAAAAGAAAATCTAAAGCTGATATTGGAAATGTCCTGCAAAAATTATTTCCTGTACAAAACGGATCCAAATTCAACCTGCTATTGAACCACACAGAAAAACAACATAAAAAAATAAAACTATTTAACTATAACTAACATATCATGCTTGAAAAACATATTACAGTACCGGAAAAATTAGTACAACAGTAAAAATAAACATCCACTGCTAAAGGTTGTTTTTTTTTTTGTTTGTTTTTTTATTTAGCTATCAACACTTTTACCCACATATTCTAGCATCATCAAATTTGCAATAGCTAATAACACGGAGTTGACTTATTTGGACTCTTCACCACAGAGTTTAAACAAAACATTAATCGAACTGCTTAATCTAAAGAACCAATAATACTTCATACCACTTTAAATGACTTGAACTAATTTAATATATATATATATATATATATATATATATATATATATATATATATATATATATATATATATATATATATATATATATATATATATAATGTTTTTGTGTTTCTTGTTGCTTCATGTAAAGCTTTTATTTCAGTGTGTTTCGTTTTAATGCAACTGTAATATCTTGCTAATGGGGGGAAACAAACCCTCTGCTCCTTTGCTCCTGGACCATCTATTGCACTGTATATTTATTTTAAAAGGGGGGGGGCGGAGGGAATTTATCAGTCTCTTAAATTTAGTGCCAGTTAATAAAAATTACACTTTTAACTGTATGAAGGGTGGTGAATGTAGTATTATTTCCAGTTTTGGATAAATATTCACTCATAGTAATTATTGTTTACTTATTTTAGTTCAATTGCATATTTCATCTCAGTATTACAGGATAGTACTGTAAAAGGATATGTGCAGTAAAATATAGTAAAATAATAGAATAAACTATGCAAGGAGCCCATAAAGTGTAGCTGGGCTGTAGCTGCTTTTCTATTAATAAGAAATGGATGAGAGCAAGCCTAGCATGAAACAACTCAGAATATATCAAGTCTGATGACTCATATTTCTAGATCTTTGGCACTGCCACAAAAATGTTATGAAGCATGAAAGACAAAAATCTGTGATTGTATCTGGTACTCCCTCCTGAAATAATAAAGTGGCAGGGCACATTTATTCACTCCAGGGTCCCTTTCCCCCACAAGTCCTCATTTCACAGGTTTTTTTAGTGTTACTTCATTCCACTGCTTCCCAAAATCATAAGATTTGTAACTGAAATACAGTATGACTGTAAATCCCAACATAAATTAGCCTTATAGCTACAAGCTACTGTTATATCACTCAGGAAGTGTGTGACAATACAGCTAAGTCTGAATTCTGATCTCCTGCCAAAAAAAAAAAAACAGAGTTTACTGCATTACAGTTGTATAAGCTGGTTGAGGGAGAGAATAGTAATGCTTTTGGTGAGGTATTCTTTCCCCTTAGTTTAGAATTTTGTCTAACAGATCACATTTTGTACACTTTACTCTGGGATAAGCTGAATCTATATGGTTGATAATTTCTGCTTGCTGGAAGCAAAATTTCCAGTGTATCATGGAAACACCATCTGACTTCGCAGCTGTACCCATTTGGAAATATGATTCTGTATTTAAGGTTGTCCTGCATGAAAATGTTAATTATAGTTGGTACATAGCATACCTATATTTCACAAACTAATCTAAAAATGTTCTGTATGCAAGTTGTCAGATCAGTGTATACTTAGAATTGCTCTGCATGTGCCCAGAGACAAGATGCATTTCCAGGATCCTTTTCAAAAACTATCAGCAATTCCACTATCGGTGAAGAATTTCTCAAGAAACATTTTCTAACACAACTGCAACCCACTCACACCACAATTTCTTTAACACTGGTGTAAAACTTTGACCATAGGAGGGATAATACAATATTTGGAATTATTGGCTTCCACAGATCGCAAATACTTTTTTTTTTTTTTCTTTAGGCAGCCAATATTAAAAATGCATTCATATACAGCAAACTGGTAACATTTAGTTGTTTTTTTTTAATGCATTAAGAAAACACTGTGCAGTAAGGGAGAGATTCAACTTAATTTCCAAAACATTAAACGTTTGTTATCACTGCATTTTTATAACAATTGCTCATTGTTTCGAAATTCTTTGGAACATTGAAATTTGCAGCTATATTTCCAATGTCTTGTGGAGTCCATTTAGTCATTCTCTACTTTAATGATTGAAAACCGTGCTTGACAAAGCCAGCAGGGTGCCCTGTAAAACAGCCGGAGTGAATGGCAAACAAAGCAGAGAGGAACTATATTCTATTCAATCACAGGCTGGCATGTATGCAAATTAGTGCCTTGGTGGTGTATTTAAAACACCACATATTTTACGCATGTCTAGTCTCATCAATTGGAACAGAATCTAGTTAACACTGTTGTTTGCCTTTAATCACTTGCCTACTAAACAACAAAACAATCTTTTGAAATATTATAATTATCTTTGAGACAGAGATTTGCATGTGCTACACAGATGACCTGTTAGATATTTTGTTTTAAAAACTTGCCCAATTAGAGTCAGATGAAATGCAATATATTTTCCTTAACCAAAACTTCCAACCAAATTGATGTTCAGTGGATAACTGGATGGAAATACATTCCCAAACAAACAATTCAACTGAAAGTGTACAAGTAAGTGGAAGCTGGAAGTATTATTTTCTTAACCCATTCAGTTTATCTTTACTAAAAATGTGTTATGACCTCCTTAAATGTATTAGTTAATAGTTCTTTGTTTATATTGGAACAAGCTCATTGCACAAGTCAAATAACAATTAAATGACTAGAGTGTCAATACTCATGCGCACCACTGTTTAAATGTGCATGTGAGTTGATACGGCAAGAGTTTCTTTGAGCCCTGAGTATCAGTTACTAATTACAGTTGGTCTATTTCCATATTAAGTCCCAGGGCTTCTTTGGTTGTTCTTCCAGATTACTGCAGGTCAATACACCTCTTATTACATCACTGTAAGATTCTATTCTGCTGATTGGTTGGGTTTGTTTTAACTTCATTTTCTCAGCCTAGTAGCCTTCATTATGCAAATAATTTATATTCTTCTGGGCTTTCACACATGATGAGTGCAACTCAAACCTATCGGAGACTCTAGTTATTTGTATTATTATTATTGCTATTGTTATAAATGTATTTTGTATTATTATTGTGTGGCAGTGGGGCAGGGTGAAAGACCTGCCAGTGCACAGGTGTGTATATGTGGGGAGTACTGGGTGGCAGGGAGGGAGTTAAAATCCTCCCTGCAAACACACGTGGGAATGTGGCTGGAGACATCAATTGAATCAATGTTTGATTTCCATTACATGAGTAAATGTTAAAACTTCATGCTGATTTGAACTCGCCTGTCACCAAGATAAGCACCAACTAAGACATAGCTTTACAGTAAACTAATGTGATCCATCTGCATCTCCATCCATCTGCATTGCTTTCCATCTGATGATGTTGATATCCTTCTGCCTGGTGTTGGTGGCTGAAGTGTAATGCTGGCTCCAGGGATCAGTTTATTTTGCCTCCCCAGCACATCAGTACACACAAAATCTGCGATGCTGGCTCCAGGGATCAACCACAATGTGGTCTCCCAGGCGCATCAGCATGACAACCATATGGACTGAGCCAAGTAGGGTACATCTCCGTGGTCTTCAAGTGGGCACCTTCCATCCTCGGTGTTTCGTCAACTAGCCCACGACACCTCAAGTGGGCTCGACAGTGATTCTGGCGTCCCATCATCACCCCCCTCCGCCTCCACTCAACTCAGCCCAGCTTACTTACCCATACATCAGCGTTGCTTTCTTTCTACTGTGCTTGAGATCCCCAGCCAGAATCTTTCCAGCTCAACCACAGCTAGTTGCTGCTCCTTTTTGCTGTTTCAAATAAGTTTTTCACTGTGCGACGCAACTCTTGGCCACTGAACACGACATCTTTCAGAAAGCGGGGTGCAGTGTGTGCCACAAATCCTCAACAACCCATCTTCACAGGGTAAACCCGGACTCTCCATCCTCGTTGTTCTGCTTCAGCAGCTAGTTGAGCATACCGAAGTCTCTTCATCTCATACAACTCAGGTTCTGTGGTGATGGGAGAACATCATATGTTGATCTGATAAGGAAACTGATCCTGCTCTGTTCCATTGTCCATAGGTCTTGCCAGCCAATCTTGCGTTGTTCCACACTCTCCCATCTCATCCATTCTCCCTGCTTGGCCTGGGAAATGGCCTTTACACACCTGATCCTCTCCTCCTGCTTTTGTACCTCGTTGACTGCCAGCTTCCTCCGTTGAGCTGGGGTTGCCTTGTGCGATATAGGAGGAGCAGAACTGAGACCAAGCCCCCCACTTCCATGCTGAACTTGCCCCATAATATCACTTTGTGTGCTGAGGATGTACATCAGAGATATTATTGGGGTTTAGGGGTGTTTTTGTAAAGCTGTGCATTGTATGTGTGAAACTGTCAGTTTGGTCTAAAACCACGGGTTTTAAAATATATATTCTGTTTTGTTTAAACTGTTTGTATGGCCCTTGAGCCTGTTTTGTTTTGTTTATTATTCATAATTAAATAACAAGTGCATTTGCGTCTCAACCCTGCAGTACTGAGAGACTGTATTTCCTGGTCTGGCATCACCCACCAGCCATCCATGACAGGGGATCATTTTCCTTTTTTTCCTTTGGACAGTTTTTTTTTATTTATTCTTTTTTTATTTTCTGTGTTTCTGTTTACTTGGTTCATTTAACTTAATGTAATGTCCTTTCAATGTATCATGTTTTCCATACATGCAATTCTGCCCTTTCAGCTGTCTGTATCTTTACCCAAAACATGAGCACAATTTGCATGAACCAAAAACAGCACCTATGTCAAAAGGAATATAAGTCTTGTCCAATATACACCCACCCCTCGTTATATCATCCCTCGCTATACTGCAGATTCGGATATATCGTGGTCCTGGAGGTGGCTCCCCATTTTCACAGTCTAACTGTGCATGCCTTAGCTGCACTATACATAAACAAATATGCAAAACAATTAAAAACAAAACGTTAATATCGTACTGTTATCATATACACACGCATTGCACAATAACACAAAGCAAATTAAATATCTATTTACTAAAGCATTTTTTAAAGTAATGCGCTAGCAAAAGTCACAGGGCATTGACATCAGCTCCCTAGCAACAAGCCTCCTATGTTGGGAATGGATTCTTTCAATGCAGCGGTTTGGGCATTTAAGAAAGGAGAGGAAAATTCCTGAAATTAATTGGAGACTTAAGTTGATGAGAAGCAATTACCCTCCACAGTATGAATTAAAATGGTGTGCTGCTTTTTACATGAAAAATGAGAAAAAGCGGATTGCGTAAAGGATTTACATTGTACCCTGGCCCCTGATAAAACGAGAGGCAGTATTTATTATTAGCCTATTTGTTTTTCTATGGGTCTCTCACTATATTGTTGGCCCTCGATATATAGCAGATTTGTATTGGACCCCGAAACACGTGATATATTGAGTGGGTGGTGTACTTGCAACACATTATGATTATGTACTGTACATAGTCACCACTGCAGATTATGTAGACTTTCAAACAATACAAATCTATAAAAAAAATAAAAATAAAAAAATTGTCAGAAGACAAATCTAAGATGACGGTGTCACTTTTTCATGATACTGATGCCATAGAAGAGGTTTTAAAACAAATTAAATATAAGCCCATGTGGCTTATATGCCTATAAATAGTGTAGTGTTTTGTGGTGTTTTGGTGGTGGTTGGCAGGGATGGGGTTAATTCCAAAAACATGTGAGAATGTGGCTGCTCCTTAATTGAATGATTAAGTGCTAATTGGGAGCTGCCACATCACATACAAGGAGAGCCCAGGGCTCCACTTGGGGAGAGGAGTTTGAGGAGTGTACACTGTGGTTTGTTACTGTGGTGCTGCACATTTTGTTTTCGTAAAGTTCAGTGAAGGCGAATGCCCAGCCTACATTTTTGTGTTTGTTTAAACCCTTATTTTGGCCCATGTGCCTGTTTATTTGTTACTTTGTTCCTGTGTTTTGTTTAAAGTTTTTGTTTATTAAAGTGTGCATCTCTGTCTCGCCGCTACCCTGTCACAGCGCACATCATACTGAGATATATTCATTGGTTGGTATTTCCTGACATCATGTACAGTAATGCGTCCTAATCTTCACATTTGGATGGTATTTAAATCTATATTGTATGACTCCTGAAAGCTGAATGGAACATTAAATGGGAGTGAAAAGCATGCATTTTTTTCTTTTGTTTGTATAGTAAAATAACTAAAAAAAAAAAATAGTGGTTTAAACAAACTGAATCATAAAATACAGATTGTATCAGTAATGGAACAATTACATTGCCTCATATCGTCCTGTTCAATGACCATAGTTGCTAGAGGGAGCACTGATGGATAATCAAACACAGGCCGTGCTGAAGGTCACAACACAAGGGTATACTGTTGAGAATATGGTGAAATATACAAAACTAAGTTAAGTACAGTAATTACATTTTGTCTAGTGCCTTCATCAAGGATGAGAATAATGTGTTGTACATATTTGATTAGATTCCGTGAAAAAATATATCACTGTGATACATACAACACAGGATACAGATAAGACAGAGCAATGGGTTTGTTATAAACACTACTAGATGATATATCGGTATTGCATGTGACATGTCCTAAATCTGGTAATTGATATGAAAACAAACCTCATCTACTTTATAGAAGTCTTTTACATTGTAAAAAAATGTATAAGACTTCTATAATGGAAGCTGAGGTTTACTTTCATATCAATGATCAGATTTAGGACACGTCACATGCAATACCGATAGTGAGATTGTGGACAGTATTTCAGGGGGAAGGGTTCAAGACTGAATGCACTGTTTCAAATGCCAGCAAAACACCACAGCATTCATTTGTATCAGCAACCACGTGATCAACTCCTAAACAGATAAAAGCTCTGTTCAGTGAAGGGGTTTGCAGGGGACTTTGAATCACGTGCAAGAAGGTTTTTTTTTCTCTATCTCCACTGAAGCCTATGTTCATTTTAGCAGATGCCATGCAAAACCTGAACTAAAAGTTCATGTTCTGATCTGATGAGTAAATACTGTAGTACAGAGTAGTTTTTTTTTTTTTTTTCAGTACGGTTCTGTTTTTAATAAATTGGGCTATTTCAACTCACACATTTGGCCAACCACAAAATGCTTATGAAGTTTTAAAGAGTAAGTAGCAGGGTTCCTGAAAATATAGCCTTTCACGACCCCACGTGTTGCTACAATTGTTTAAATAGTATAACTAATTTTTCTTTTCATTGTTAACATTGTGGCAACTTTTTACACTTATAAAACTTAGTCTGTTTCAAAGCTCTTTTCAAAATGTCAGATCTAGTGCACTGAGTGTAAGGATTATTGCCCACATTGTCAAACAGGTAACATAGCAATAACGATCCATGATGTGGTACAGAACAGAAAAAATACAGCACTTGTTCTGTGTATTTTGTTTGTTTTTTTTAGTCTCTCTTCCAGCAGTGATCTAGAAGACAAATCTCAAACCCCAGTGCACTAGAGCGGACATTTTGAAAAGAGCTTTGAAACAGACTTTAAAGTGTAAAAAGTTGTCAGGATGTTAACAATAAAAAAATTACAGGTACAATATTTAAACAGTTCAGGCTTGACGATTGCATGTTTGATTAATGTGCGGACTCTCCTTTCAGAAATACAACTATGTTTCCAATGTAAACCATCTCCTTTAAACAACATGTCCAAAAAGCAAATTCATGACAAAGTGCACTATAAGATGCTGCTTGTCACAAGGTATTTCCAAACAAATCCTGGAAAACAAACTACTATTTTCTGGGCTATTGTCCAAATTATTGTCCAAATACAGTTCTGCTTTTGAGGAAACCCCACCTTTTAAATGTTTATGGTTCCACAACAGACATTGTACTGGAAAATCATTGTCACAGAAAATGTACTTTAGAAATATACTTTCTTTATTGCACTTTGGGGTGTTCAAAACAAGGAAGGTGAAAATAAAAACAATGTACATGTAAAAATACTCATGAAAGAAATTGCTTTGATAATGTGTGTCTGGTGCTACTGGTTTTACTCTTTTTCATGTCAAAGTATAAAAGCAAGCACCACATTGTATGTATTCTATATTGCAGTGATGTACTGCCTTATGAAAGTAGAAACATTTTCACCATTTACTACATTGTGTTATTCAAATCTCACAGACTTCTCTATACTAACTAACCAACTATTATTGTAGATTTAAGAACACTGTTTGTACTGTAAATATTGGAACCTCATTAATGTCAACCATGTTTTGCTGAATATCAAATAATAATACATGCATTGACTCTTTCAGTCCTACAGCAACTAAGTTTACCAAAAGATACCCAATGACAACTCATTAAAAAAATGGGCACAGATACATTTTACTATATTATTAAACAAGTTGACTGGTCTGCTGTTTTATTCTGGTTAGTATTCAACTTTTATATGTTTATAAATGCCAACGTATGCTAGAACAGCAATCAGCATGATAATATTATTGTGATTTTATTGTAAGCTTGATTTAGTTAACAAAATCAGTTGTTTGTCTGGAACTACCTGCAACAATCGCGATGACATTGCCAAATACATTGTTTAAAATATCTATACAGTACTTCCCTTTCATGATATCTTTGTCCGACCATCTCCACAAAACAGTGCCCATCTATAGTGTTGATGTCCTGAAATACTGTCAGTGTGGTTCAAACTTCAGAAGACATGCACCTCGGCAGTTTTCACAGCTGTTCAGTTGGAAAAGGGTTTCCAAAACACACCGAAATCACTTTTTTTTTTTTCTAAGCTTTCGCAACTGTTTAGAGGCTTTGGAATTTACTTGAGTCTTAGCAGACAATAGTCTTTACATGAAGTGTGAGTAAACATTTAGTGAAAAGGTAAATATATGGAAAGTCAAGTGGTGCTAATTCAAAAGTCAAAAATAGATTCAAATGTGTCTTTACGTTATATTTTGGACAGAGTTGCTCAGTCGGTTTGATATGCATGTTGTCGTTTCAAGCAAGTTTTAACTTTCTCAAATCCTGTTTGGATAATAACCACTCTATATGTATTTCTTTGTCGAGTTTAATCAGCCATAACACCTTTACTAGGACTACAATCCCACAAGTCATTGCAGAGATGATGCATTTCTAAGGAAACTAAGAAAGTAAAAAAAAAAAAGATTTAATATCTAAAGGAAAAAACTAAAAGACAAAAAATCACTTATAAAATATAAAGATTTATAAAATATAAAGAGTTTGAGTTAGTTTGATCACGGTAGGTTCTATATTAAATAACACAGACAGATTGCCATTGATGGATATCCAATAGTTGTGTAAACAAGGGAAACCTAAGGACCACATTGGTTTGTGTTGAGTAATTAACATTTAATTAATTTAATTAATACCTAACAACTTCACTTTTTTTCAAGTTTAGTAAAAAATAGTTTCTGCATACCGGTAGACCACTGGGAACCTGACTGAGTGGATGATTAATGAGGTTTGTAATTTACAATGTTGGGGTTAAGAATATAAAATGAAAGCAATAAGGATATCTTTATCACGTGAAATGATATCAGTTTCAATAAAATGTCAGGAAATGTATATACGATAGGATGAGGAGGAAAATAAACACATTACAGAAAGAGAAGTGCATATAAAGGCCAGCTGAAATCTCTCTCTCTCTCTCTCTCTGGCCCTTTTAGTCTCTGGGGTGATTCCAGATATATGTTTTAATAATATATTCCAAATGCTTCCCTTACTAACAAACATATGACACTTAAGCTTCAAGGAGTTTGAATTCTAGTACAAAAGCTTTTCTTCTGAAAGCAGTATATTACCTTTTTTAAACCTATTATTTAATCTACTGAGATTATATTACTCAAAGCTTTTAGCTATTAAAATAAATGCTTTTTTTTGGTATCATTTATATAAAGTTATGCAAGATGACTGCTGTTTCTGTAGAAATGTGTTTGGGGTCTGTTTAGTATTGAAGTGTGACATGTTAGCTAGCTGACAGGCTTTAAGTATGTGGAGATATAAGACATGGTGGCATTTGCTAGCATAACGGCAATGTTGCGTGAGGCAATGCTGTTGCAGATTCCCTTTCAGTGAGATGAGATGAGGTTAAATGCTCTAAAACCATGAATGCAGTGGCCCGGCTCTTCTGCAGAGTGGTCAAGACATGCAGTTGTGGTGTACAGGGCCACCAGTTCAAACCCAGTGGTTGCTAGGTAGCATTTGATTCTTGCTTGTCACTTTCAAGATGGAATTCACTCAATATGTTTGCAGCCTATCTCATTGCTTCTTTGAGTTTGCACATCAAAAGAAAAGTACAAACAACATTAACCAAAATAATAAGATGGGCTATATTGTAAAGTCGGGCCAAAGCACATTTTCTGAGACGAATAAACAAGTGTAAAAGTAAAGTACTAACAAGAAACCAATGAGTTGCAGTAGGCAGGAAGAAAAACTAATTTTTATTGAAATCCTCTATGAAAAATACTCTCCTTTACAGTTGATTGTGTTTTGCAGTGTTTCTTCCACTGAAAGTAATGATGTATTTCAAAGGTCATAAGGTCACAGTCTGAGCTCAAGCTTGATTCATTTACTGTGAATAATCATCTGCTTAGGTGGGTGTATGGCTCAGTCTTCAGGCCTTCACCTCCCTCTCCATGCAATATCATCCAATCATCATCTACTTGCACACTGAGTTCTAACAGGCTGATGGGATGCCATATTTTATAAATATGAAACAGTCAACAATTTGGCATAACTGATACAGGTCACATTGCTTCTTTTGACATTTAGATCAAGGGGTGATTATGATATGTGAAAACTAAAGCCAGTCTTAGTTGCTGTAAGAAAAGGTACAGCTTAACACTAGCACCCCCATAGCCGCTTTTTGAACGGCTTTTGCAATTCAAATTTAATTACACCGTGTAACAAATTTTATTTATTTTTTTGTTCCTGGGTAGTAAGTGTTATTTCCTAATTGCTTATGCCTCAAAAGTATAGACAATGGCTATTATTCCCCACAAACTTTGCTTTTATGACGAGGACAGTGATATTTCAAAATATCACTATTTCCAATGGGAAAACAGGCAAATGTTTATTTACAGTATAATCGTAAATCTCGAAAAACTACTCACTTCTAAATCTTTTGTATTCATTTTTGTATTACTTTAGTAGAAATACATGTTAATTTGGATTCATATGTTGTTTTTTTCTGACTTTATATGAACAAAAAGACACACATTTGCCTGTTTTCCCATTGGAAATAGTGATATTTTGAAATATCACTGTCCTGGTCACAAAAGCAAAGTTTGTGGGGAATAATAGCCATTTTCTATACTTTTGAGGCATAAGCAATTAGGAAATAACGCTTACTACCCAGGAACAAAAATTGAGTTACACAGTGTTATAATTGCATATGTGAATATCTTGTTCATGCCCATTCTTAAGTGTTACTAAATATTTGAATTAAATACCCATACAGTGTTTCAGCTGCAAATCGTAAAAATGAAAGTTTTATGAATGTTCATTTACATGTGCATACAGCTTTCTACACCTGTTTACACAGAAGTTTATTGCGTAAAGCTTATTTTACTACAGTTTTTCATGTTTATGTATTTGTGCTCGTTTTGGAAAAAAGTTTAATTTTCAATGTAAATACGGTGTTGCTGCTCTGAAATTGTTATGTATGATGTTCATAAATAAAAATATTAAGTTGTATCCAATTGTTTGTTTTTTAATTTCATATCGAAGCCGTTTTAAAACGGAGCCTCACATTTTGCAGGTGTGGCGGTTGTATATAGTCCGAAATCTCAGCGGTTCTAGTGTTAAAGGATGCTGTCAAACGGTTCTGGTTTCAAAAAGGCCCTTTTTAATCTAAACTGATAAACAGAATACTGTACCCCATTGTGACGGAGAGCGAATGAATCCGAATCAACAATCTCCCTCTCGACCGGTGAAGGCACTGTACAACAGGAGCTGCGGGCTTCCTACTGAATGGTTGGGCAGTTCATCCCAGGGACAGTCGGGAGCCGGCCATTCAGGAAGAGGGTGGCATTACGATACCTGAAGTCATCGCCCTAGTACGGTGAGCGAAGTTTCAGTCATGAATTGGAGGAGACGTGATTGAACTAGCTATCGGAGGGGGCGGGGCTTAGGGTACTTTAGGGGGACGTGACGCCGTAATCGGCTCCTTTGTTGTGGTTAATGGGAGGAGACAATGACAGAACCTTGAATGAAGTGTGGGTTCATTGAGAAGTGTTGTGTTTGTTTTGCCAGACGGCTGATACGAAGCTGGAGCTGCAGCGAGAAGCCCGGACCTGAACGCGCACGAGCACCAGCACTCAGAGCACCGCACCTGCACCAGAGCACCCAGTTTGGAGACGTGTTTTTGTGTTTATTATTTCGGGACTGCAACCCCTTTGTTTTGTAGTTGGTAATACCCATTGCTGGGTGGAACCAGCTTTATTATTTGAGTCCAGTTTTCGCTGGCAATACCCATTGCTGGGTAGAGACAGCTTTATTATTTGAAACCCGGTTTAAAGGGCATTAAAAGAAACCTGACCGGTAAACTTTGTGTTTGTCCTTTGTTGGAGCACCTCAAATCACCTATACACCGGAGCACTACAGACCACTTTGCCACACCCATTCATGTCAAAACACTTGAAAACATCTGTCTCTCATCCCCATACAGATGGCAGTAGAAAGCTTTAATAAAAGCCTTTAAACAAAGATGGTAAGAATTTTGATTATTTGTTACCCTATTTAATGTTTGCCATTAAGAAGTTGCTCAAACATCTACAGGGTTTTCCTCGTTTGAATTGTTGTATGGAAGACACCCCTAGAGGCTTACTAGACATAGCAAAAGAAACTTGGGAACAAGAGCCCACTCTGTACCATAGTGTCACCCAGATGCAGGACTGTATTGCGTCTGTCATGCCTATACTAAGAACATATGAGGCAGGATTAAGAGACACAAAAGGGAAGAGGCTGGACATGAACCAGCAACACAGCAAGCAAGTGTCCACAATGCAATAGAGCCGGGACACTGCAATCCATAACGGAAGTGTATCACACAACACTATCTGTTACACTCTTCTCCGCATTAACCTCAGCAATTGGCTGCAGCTAATCAACGAAATCTGGTCAATGCACCCACGAAATAAAAAAATGTTGTCATTGACACAATCAGATGATTATATATGTATATATATTTAGTATACAGTGGTATTAGCGCTATGCTTTAGTGCGAGAGGTCCCAGGTTCGCACCTGCCCTCCGCCTGTGTGTGGATTGCCTCACCCTGTGTGAAATGCCGCCTGCCTTATTGTAAGGTGACATTGGTTTTATGTTGGGAAATATTTTTAAGAAAAATAAAAAACTGAAATATCTTGCTTGCATAAGTATTCAACCCCACACATTAATATTTGGTAGAGCCACCTTTCACTGCAATAACAGCTTTAAGTCTTTTGGGGTAAGTATGTACCAGTTTGCACACAGTGTCGGAGTGATTTTGGCCCATTCTTCTTGGCAGATTTGTTCCAGGTTGTTCAGGTTGGTTGGACGACGCTTGTGGACCGCAATTTTCAAACAGTGCCACAGATTCTCAATGGGATTGAGATCAGGACTTTGACTGGGACACTGTAGGACATTCAACTTTTTGTTCTTGAGCCACTCCAATGTTGCTTTGGCCTTGTGCTTGGGATCATTGTCCTGCTGAAAGTCCTGGGAATTTCCTCCCAAGCTTCAGTATTTTAGCGGATTGAAGGAGATTCTCTTGCAGTATTTTCCTGTATTTTGCTCCATCCATTCTTCCTTCAATTGTAACAAGATGCCGAGTCCCTGCTGATCAGAAGCATCCCCACAGCATTATGCTGCCACCACCATACTTAACAGTCGGGATGGTGTATCTTGAGGCATGGGCAGTTTTAGGTTTGCGCCACACATAGCGCTTTGAGTTTTGGCCAAAAAGCTCTATCTTGGTCTCATCTGACCACAAAACCTTTTCCCACATTGCAGCTGGGTCATTCTCATGCTTTCTGGCAAACTCCAGACGTGCTTTCAGATGGTACTTTTTGAGTAACGGCTTCTTTCTTGCCACCCTCCCATACAGGCCAGTGTTATGCAGAGCTCTTGGTATGGTTGACTGGTGCACCATTACTCCACTCCCAGCCACTGACCTCTGTAGCTCCTTGTCACAAAGACGGCCGGAGTGGGTGGCGTCAGACCAGAAGCAGGAAAATAAACAAAGAGAGAGGTAGAGTTTGGTGGCGCTGAGCGAATGTTTTTGCTCAGAATTTAATAAATTAACAGAAAAGACAGAAAATAAACGTTGGTAACAATACAAAAACAGGACACGGCACATTCGCCAAAATAAACAGACAAACAAAACAGACTAAACAACACACAGTGAGCACATATTTTACGATTATTATTATTCTTATTATTCTCTTTACCTCCATCTCCAATCCCATTCTATACTCACCGAACACACAACCGCGAGTAGGTGAAAACATGCTGCTTTTATGCAGCTGTACCAAGACTCGATTGCTAATCAATCATTCAATTGGAGTCTCGGTACAACTGCACGTGAATTAATAAAGTGCAATTCCCTGTGCTCACATATTATTACTTTTTACTTGCACGCGAAGTGCTGTGCAATCTTCATGCCTAAATACAAATATACATTTTAAACACTTGTGTTACACAGACCCGTTTATATCCCATGTACCAATGACTATACACCAACATTTAACACACCACATGCAACATATAACAGATAATATACACAGGGGAGGGAACTTTGTCACATATACCCCCCCGTGCAAAGCACACATGGCCTCAATGGCCACCTCCCCCCTTAAAAGCCCAAAAGTCCAGCACAAAGTCCTAGGCCAGGACCGGAGGCTTCAAGGGGCCCACAGGTCGTAAGGCTGTCAGCAGCAACGCTGACAGCGGGGTGGCATACTCTTGCCAGGGTAGTCCTGGCAGCGGAAAGTCTGCTTGGGGAGTGGTCTCCTGACCTCCCCCCTTCTTCGGAGCCGGCAACTCCCCTTGGTGGGGCTCTGACCACAGTACTTTCGGCAGCGAAGAAACTGCAGTGGGAGCAAGTCTCCTGACCTCCCCCACGATCTCCAGCAGCGAAGAAGCTGCAGTGGGAGCAGGTCTCCTGACCTCCCGCACAATCTCCGGCAGCAAAACTGCTGCTGGAGTTGGTGGTCTCCAGACCTCCTCCCCCTTCTTCGTGGTCGACAGCTCCCCTTGGTGGGGTTCTGGCCACAGTACTTCCTGCTGCGATGCAGCGCAACAGGCAACCCCAGGCGATGCGGAGCGACAGGCCACCCCAGACGATGCCTGGCAGGCATACTTGGGCGAAGCGAGGCAGGCATCCTTGGGTAAAGCGAGGCAGGGAGTCAGGACAAGCTAGGGTGCGGGTGTTGGCCTTCTTTTCGGCCACTGTGGCCGGGCTGTGGCAAGGATTGCTGAGGACTGCCAGCATCCAGTCCTGGTCCTTCTGATGAAGGGAGAGGCAGCTCCTGCTCCTCTCCCCCTGATGATGATGGAGGTAGAGGCAGCTCCAGCTCCTCTCCTTGTGATGGTGGGTGAAGTGATACCAGCAGACATTCACCCTCTGCTGGTGGGGGAAGTGATACCAGCAGGCATTCACCCTCTGCTGATGGACGGGGACCCAGCAGGCATTCACCCTCTGCTGGTGGAGAAGGCAGAGGCAGCACCTGCTGCTCTGCTCCTGCCGGTGGAGGTGGCGGAGGCGGAGGCAGCTCCTGCTGCTCTGCTCCTGCCAGTGGAGGTGAGAGCGGCGTGTAGTCTCCTGGTGGTGGAGGTGGGAGCGACGTGTAGTCTACCCTTGTTTCAATGGACTGGTGCGGCTCTCCCTCTCTTGCAGGGGACTGGTGCGGCTATCCCTTTGGCTCTGGAGGCAAAACCAGCAGGCATTCTTCCTCTGCTGGTGGAGACTTGGGTGGTGGACGTTCTGCCTTCCTCTTCCTCTTTCCCCTTCTCTGCCTCTTCACCCTCTCCTGGGCCAGTTCCTCCTCTCCATACTGCGTACGGCATATGGCTAGTGTGCCCATAAGCCCCACAGCCAGGGCATAACTCTGCCGCGAGGTTCTTTAAAAAAACCTCCCAGCTGATGGTGGGGGAAGACTGAGGTGACCCCTGCTCCTCCCTCTCCTGATGGACAGGGCAGCGGGCCATGTAGTGCTCACCTCTGCAGTTGGGGCATAGTTGGGGTAGCTGTCCGAGGGAGTACCAGGGGCAGTTGGTCCTAGAATGCCCAGGCTCAGCGCAGCAGTAACACCTGGGCTGCTGTTCCTCCAGCTGCCATTGTGGCTGCTGCCTTCTGCCATTCTTTCCCATTTTTTTTTATTATTATTATTATTTTATTTTTTTAATGATTTTATTTTAAACAACAAATTGCGGTTCCTGCTCTGGTCTGACGCTTGGAGGCACTGTTATCGCGGTTCTGACACAACATGTCACAAAGACGGCCGGAGTGGGTGGCATCAGACCAGAAGCAGGAAAATAAACAAAGAGAGAGGTGGAGTTTGGTGAAGCTGAGTGAATGCTTTCGCTCAGCATTTAATAAATTAATTGAAAAGACAGAAAATAAACGTTGGTAACAATACAAAAATAAGACACGGCACATTCGCCAAAACAAATAGACAAACAAAACAGACTAAACAACAAACGGTGAGCAGATATTTTACGATTATTATTATTATTATTATTATTCTCTTTACCTCTGTCTCCAATCCCGTTCTCCACTCACCTAACACCCAACCGCGAGTGGGTGAAAACATGCTGCTTTTATGCAGATGTACCAAGACTCGATTGCTAATCTAGCATTCAATTAGAGTCTCGGTACAACTGCACAAGAATTAATAAAGTGCAATTCCCCGTGCTCATATATTATTACTTTTTACTTGCACGTGAAGTGCTGTGCAATCCTCGTGCCTAAATACAAATATACATTTTAAACACTTGTGTTACACAGACCTGTTTATATCCCGTGTACCAATGACTATACACCAACATTTAACACACCACACGCAACATATAACAGATAATATACACAGGGGAGGGCACTTTGTCACACTCCTTCAAAGTGATTGTTGGCCTCTCTGTGGCTTCTCTCACAAGTCGTCTCCTCGTTTGAGTGCTGAGTTTTGAGGGATGGCCTTTTCTTGGCAGTGCCTGGATGGTGTGATGCAGCTTCCACTTCCTGATTATTGATCCAACTGTGCTCACTGGGATATCCAAACAAGTGGATATTATTTTGTACCCTTTCCCTAATCTATGCATTTGTATTACTTTATTAACTTCTGTAGAATGCTCTTTGGTCTTCATTTTCCTTCAGATTCACAGCCTTACCAATGATCCTTCAACAGTGTGGTTTTTATCCAGAAAATGTGACAGCAACTTTAATGGTTCACAGGTGGAGGCCAATGGTAAGGTAACTGTGTCCTCATTATTTGGGCAATTTCTTTCATCGGTGCAAACTGGGAGCTTCCACAGCACAGGGGTTTAATACTTATGCAAGCAAGATATTTCAGTTTTTTTATTTTTCTTAAAAATATTTCCCAACATAAAACCAATGTCATCTTACAATAACTGATTCTGAGTTTCGGTGTTTAAAAATAAAATATCAAACAGAAAGAAATTTCAATGTACCATTTGTAATTCAGTAATATGAGAGAATTGGTCAGGGGTCTGAATACTTTTGCAAGCCACTGTGTGTGTGTGTGTGTGTGTGTGTGTGTGTGTGTATATATATATATATATATATAGGCCTTCTTTTCTGCTGCCTTTAGTGCATAACTTGCACAGTTTGCAAATGCTACTGTAAGCTATCTCTACTACTGCATAAATAAATACAGACTAAGGACCTAGTTTAAATGTTGTTTTGTGTTGGTTGATGCAGTCTAGGAAGCCAGTAATTTTTTTACTGATGCAATTGTTGAGAGCAACAGCACTTACAAAACGAGACTGGACATTGCAGCACTTGCTCCTGTCCAAGACAGAATTGTTAACTGTGTTGTAGAGTTACAAAATAAGGGAAGTGTACACTTTGATAAAAAAAAAAAAAAAAAATACAAAAAATGATTAAATAATATTTAATAATATTTAATAATATTTATTGTATTTCTTTATTTTAATTTGTCTTAATGACACAGAAGAATAATAACGTTTTTACAGCATTTGGAAATCCATAAGCCAATTAAGGTACAGACTATGATCCACTTGCGAGCCACAGAGAGAAAGATTATCATCACATTTTGAGCCAATGCGCAAATTCTGCAATTTCTACAAGTTTGTGTACAATATAAGATACAGTAAAGCAGTCAAAAGTGTCTCTTTTCATGTTCACTATGTTGAGTTACATTTTGAAAATATAGGGCCTGCTTCTGATGTCAGCATTTTTATGTACGCTTTCTGCACTTGCTGTAATTTATGATCATTTTGGACGACCCCTTATTTATATGACCAACCTCTGCACTTCCCCAGCATAAGATATCCATTCAGCTGGTGGTACACTATCCATGGAAACTAAAACCTTATGTGAATGGTTATAGCCATAGGAGCAATGAAATAGCTGTTAAAGGAATGTTTTGTTTTGGTATAGCATCAAGTTTTTGGTAATATAAAGCTTGCAAAAATAAATGAGGTCTACTAAATAGAATTTGCATGATTTGAAAGGATTGTTTATAACCTAGATTATTATTTTTGGCCTAGGATGAGGGATGTGAGATCATTTACAGCAACAATAAAAAATCTGGAAAAGTGCCTAACTACTGTGTCTGTAATAAGATATTGTCGATGCTGTAAACACAAATTAACAGTTTATTTTTAGTAATTTAGTGGGCTTCTCTTCTAACTCTGTTTTTGAGTAAGCAAAATCACACTGATGTGGGCTGGCTTTTTGCTTGTGAATATACAGTGGCTCTCAAAAGTATTCACCCCCCTTGGATTTTTCCACATTTTATTGTGTTACAACATGGAATCAATATGGATTTAATTTGGAGTTTTCCACTGATCAACACAAAAAAGTCCACAATGTCAAAGTGAAAAATAAAATCTACAAATTGTTCTAAATTAAATACAAATACAAAACAGAAAATAATTGATTGCATAAATATTCACACCCTTGAGTCAATATTTGGTAGAGGCACCTTTGGCAGCAATTACAGCCACGAGTCTATTTGGATAAGTCTCTACCAGCTTTGCCCATCTGGACACTGCAATTTTTGGCCATTCTTCTTTGCAAAATTGCTCAAGCTCCATCAAATTGGATGGGACCTTTGGTAAACAGCAATTTTCAAATCTTTCCACGTATTCACAATTGGATTGAGGTCCGAGCTTTGACTGGGCCACATTAGGACATTGACCTTTCTGTTTTTAAGCCAATCCAGTGTGGCTTTGGCTGTATGTTTGGGGTCATTGTCCTGCTGGAAGATGAATCTTCTCAAGTCCCAAAGCTCTTGCAGACTTCAGCAGGTTTTCCTCCAGGATTTCTCTGTACTTTGCTGCACCCATTTTGCCCTCTATCTTCACTAGCTTTCCAGGCCCTGGCGCAGAGAAGCATCCCCATAGCATGATGCTGCCACCACCATGCTTCACGGTAGGGATGGTGTTCTCAGGATGATGTGCGGTGTTAGGCTTGCGCCAAACATATCGCTTAGCATTGAGGCCAAAAAGCTCTATTTTGGTTTCATCAGACCATAGAATCTTCTTCCACTTGGTCTCACAGTCTCCCACATGCCTTCTGGCAAACTCTAGCCAAGATTTGATGTCAGTTGTTTTCAACAATGGCTTTCTTTTTGCCAATCTCCCATAAAGGCCAGTTTGTGAAGCACCTGGGCTATTGTTGCCATATGCACAGTGTCTCCCAGCTCAGCCGTGTAAGACTGTAACTCCTTAGAGTTACCATTGGCCTCTTTGTGGCCTCACTGACTAGAGCCCTTCTCGCCAGGATACTCAGTTTTTGAGGATCGCCTGTTCTAGACAGATTTACAGTTGTGCCATAGTCTCTCCTTTTCTTAATAATGGACTTTACTGTGCTCCAGGGGATATTCAATGCCTTAGAAATGTTCTTATATCCTACCCCTGATCGGTGCTTTTGAAGAACCTTATTCTGGATTTACTTTGAATGTTCCTTCGTCTTCATGATGTAGTTTTTGTTAGGAAATGTACTAACCAACTGTGGGACCTCCCAGAGACAGGTGTATTTAACCTGAAATCATGTGAAACACCTTAATTGCACACAGGTGGACTCCTTTCAATTAATTATGTGACTTCTAAAGACAGCTGGTTGCACCAGAGCTTATCTAGGTGTGTCATAGCAAAGGGGGTAAATACTTATGCAAACAATTATGTTCTGTTTTATATTTGTACTTAATTTAGAACAATTTGTTGATTTTATTTTTCACTTTGACATTACAGACTTTTTTGTGTTGATCAGTGGCAAAAACTCCTAATTAAATCCATTCTGATTCCATGTTGTAACACAATAAAATGTGAAAAAGTCCAAGGGGGGTGAATACTTTTGAGAGCCACTGTATTAATGCACCACCATTTCTTCGTAAGATAACTGATCTCAGGCTAAACTACGCGCCACAACATGTTCGCTTCTCATTGGACAGTTTCCCTAGTTACGGCAGGTGAGCTCCAGGATCGGATCAAGATTATGGATCAGTGGGGCTTCATCCAGATCAACTTTGTACAACACCTTCTCATGATCCGGCTTCATGAACCCAGATCCGATCCCATTTTCTGTCAGTTATTACAACTAAGATGGTGACCATGAAATATTATTTTTGCGTCGACATCATGAACCGAAAACAAGATACACAGAAAGGACAATTTTCTTTTAAGTCCGCACCACCACAGTTGCAGGGACAACTTGTCTGTGTTGAACAATCCCAGTCCCTGTTAACACATCAAATGTTCCTGTGAATACTGTTTTAAGAAAATATCATGAAAATTTAACTTTTTTGTTATCCTTTGAAGGTAAAATACAGATAGAATGCATTTAAATGCTTGCTGTTGACTCTGGTCCACTTCTGACTCAGAAAATGATTTCAATGTATTGTATGCATGCCTGCACAAGCCCCCCCTCCCCCCCAATTAGTGTCAATTTTAGTCAAAAAGAAAGTAAATGAGATGTCCATTTTAATTTTGGAGTTAATAAAACTAAGATTAATAGCATTACAGTGATAAATATATTTGTTTTGTATTATTAAATAGCAATCATAAATCATCCCCCCTGTGTTCAGCTTTTCTACTGTAGCTGGACATCTAAATACTGAGAATAGGAATTGTGTACGATATGTTCTAATCTTATCAGAAAAGAAGTAAAACAGGCCGCTTTTAAAACAATTTTAGAATACAGACAAGAAAATCATGTCATTTAAAAGGTCCTATGTTAAGAAAACAAGTCCTAATATCGATGTGAAAGGATAGCACACAGCCAAGACTGGTGAAATGTCAGGAAGCAGACCCAGAGACAGAAGCTGCAGTTAAATTGTGCTGTTACAAACTTTTATTTAACATAACAGAAACAAAACAAAACACACTTGTGGGCTGGGAATTTGCCTTCACTACCAAGTTACATTTTAAACACAAATCACACAAGCAACACATAGGTTACGCACCCCCTTATCCCCTCACCCCCCCCTCACTCCATCACTCACTCCACCAATTAAAGGATTTCTGTCTCCCTATATGCAGCTGTGGCTGGAGCTTAATTACTCATCAATTTTCCAATTATTCACTCCAGCCACATTCTCACGTGGAGTTGGCAGGGAGAGATTAACTCCTTCCCTGGCAACTCAACACAACCCATGTGCAGGGCCTGTCACAACCAGTATGCATATTTGAACCAACTGAGCTTTTTTGGTCTACATCGGCTTAATTTACAAAGTTTGTAATTAACCGTATATTTACTGTACTGTTACCCAACCACATCTGTCTTTAACTAGAAACCCACTGATGTGCTTATTCCCCTTTACATGTGACCAGCACCATGGCAACAGGAAAAGAGGTGACTTGAGGTAAGTGCATGCAGCAGATGAGTAGTGAAACTAATCATAACCGATGTCAACAGGTTCTAGCGTCTCACTCTAAATCTGTAGCTTAATACATTACTACCCTCAACATGAAACGTTCAAAGCATTGTTATCACACAGTAAAGTGAATACATACTGTATCATATAGGACACTTTTCCTTACAAAAGTGTTTTGCCCCAGTCCTTTTGTAATAACATTTATACAATTCCAATCAGAATACAAATGAAACATCAGGTAGTAAAGTCCTCTTGTAAATACATGCTTAAGCGCATTTTGAAATCAGGAAATTACTGGTAACTATCTTAAGCTTAAACAGAACAAATCAATGTGATTTGAACTCCCTTGCCCTGCTATAACAGTTTTACATTTCCTTCAACCATTTTAATAGCAATGAGCAAACAAACAAGTTTATGGGTTTGCAACAATAGACTTACCTGTGATTATCACAATCAGATTAGATGGCCTTTAGTATGGTTATCTTTTGTTTTCCCAGTGTTGTGTCCTTTCATGCCAGACGTTGCAGTAACTGTAGGAAATGGCTTTTAAAATGCTAGCAGGCAGTACCCCTTTAAGTGTTCATAATGAAGCTTACATAAATGGAAATGGAAAACCTTTATGGTATTTTATGGAGTCTGTATTGAGATCAAGAGCCTGTATGATTGAGATTTCTCGATACTAATAAACATGGCAGCAGTCTAGCCAAGTGAAATATAACAGTAACATTTTATTTGAATTTATACAAGCCCAGTGTTTTAAGACTTACTAGAATGAGGATTGCAGTGGTATAAAAAGCTGCTGCATATCTGTTCATAATTAAACAGTTTGAATTAAGGAAATGAGATAAAAGGAGGAGGGGAGTCAGGAAAATAAATAAATGTCAGCCTTCTGTTTGACCATTAAAGAATATCAGCTCATGGCAATTCCCAACTCCCTATTGTGTTTGTTCTCACAATATCTTAAACCATTCTGCGGTTGCCATGTTAACAAGATAAACAAAAGCTCTCAAACAAGGGCGCATAAAAACAAGTGTTCTTTGGGTTTAGAAAGAAAGCACATGATTACAAAGCATACAGGTGGAAAATAAAGAATATTTATCTTATAGGGAAGATTAAGAAATCTCTTTTCCAACCACACCCCGACCTTCCCGCAACAACAAATATCTCATGAGTAGTGTACCTTAACTGATGAATATCCCATGAGTAGTGTACCTTAACTGATATGTACAAATATGAAGAAAAACATATATACAGTATAAGAAGCAAAACATATATATATATATCTGTGTCCACATTCAAGTAAATCCTTGCTTGGGCAATTGTATTTTCATTGAAAAATAGCACACTTCAGCAAATACCTTTCACCAACATAATTTCAAAAGGAACACATTAGTCTAAAAATAACTTGTACCTGTAATACTCCTAAGAATCAGCAAGCCCATTGTAAAAGTTAATGCATACTGTAATTGAGCAGTGTTAATTTCAATAACTACATTTTATTCATCATAGAAGGCTGTAACAATGTCCGAAAATATACAGGAGTAATGAATTGGGATCTCGGCCCACTGAACTGAATGGAAATGCAAGGGTCGGACGTCAATCACAAACCACAAGGTTCAAACACAAACAGCTTACTATTAAACTAAAGAGCAAGCTCTGTTGTTGAGAGGCAAGTACAGGTCTTATCCTAATTCCAGTACCATCAACTAAAAAAAGCTGATTTAGAAAATACATAGGTAACATATTTTACTAAAATAGCACAGGACATTGGCTTGTTACTTATTAACATATGTTTTGTTTGAATAAGCCAATGTATTTAACATGTTAACATGATTGTACCAGCTGTTTTTGCTTTGTGCTTTTTATTTATTTATTGCCAATTCCCATAACCAGCCTATAATCAGAAACAAGTAGCTTTAGTAATATGACTAGCCAATCACACTGTAGTGCAATTACCTTTACCACTTACAGTATAAATTAACAGTGACATCATAACCCAAACGGATTGTGTCTGAATCTGGCAGATGGTAGGCCTGCTGGCACCTTCAGAACATTAATGGAACAATTTACAAGAAGGCTAAATTACCTTCCTGTCAGGCACTATTAGTTTCACAGGAGGAAATGCATCTATTTCCTACAGAAACTGTGTCTCAGTGGTCAAACTCTGTAACTGTGACCTGCATAGCCGTGTTTTCTCGACAAACAAGAGACTATTTCCTATTTTAGCTACTGTAGTTTGTAAACTTTGCATGTAAGCAAAAGTTAAATTGTCGCCAGTAACCACTAGTATGTATAAATAGCCAACTAAGACAATGTTAGCTTTAAGTCAGTTATCTGTGTAATGCTTAGAGCAGAATAAACAAATAGTACAATGACATTTAAGAACTGATTTTTATTGGTAACAGTAAATGGGTCTCCACACAATAAGAAAATGGCAGTCTTGTGCAGAATATTACATGCTCTACGGACTCAAATGTTCAGTGGACATTATGAAATTCACAAAACACTGTTCTTAAACTAGGAATTTGTGCTGAGAAAGGGGTTCATTGCTGGGAAAATTTCCACCAGGTGCTCTACAGCACATACTGAGAGTGCTTCAAATATTTTGCATTTGTTGCAATGTACCTGGTTGCAGTGCTAACCATTATTCTTGGAAGCTAAGGGACATAGTCAATACTGTACATAAACCTATTACACTGATTAATAATTATGATGCAACGGATTGAATTTAAAAAATTGACTTTTTACTATTTCCAGAATTGAGCCGTTTATAACCTTAGACTGACTGTGTCATATTTGTTTTGATGATGTACAAAACTTCACAGTGAACACAGCCCTCAAAAAATAATAAATTGTTTAAATTATTTTTAAAAAATAATGTTGACTGTATAATAAAATATTCATGGAAAGTAGAATATATTTTCAAAAAAGGTGACAAAGGATCTCAAACACATCTTAGTATGTATCAAAAACTGATACTGTCTCTGTTGGGCTCTACAAAACATTCACATGAACAAAATCATATACGTTAAACTAATACAAGTTAGTAATAACAGAAATAGTTGGTAATCATGTTTTAACACTGACTAATGTTAAACAAAAAGTAGCTGTCTGCTAAGCTAGTTTTTGTGTGGAGAGCAAATCCAGGTTAGTATGGTGACTTCCTATGTGTACATTTGAATTTTTTTCAAGGCATCCTTAAAAACAAAATTGTACTTCTTTTTTGGTATTATTGTTTTCAAACCAAGTTGCACATCTCTGGGCTGGCTCTAGTTTACTGACCCACATGTATATATCTTCTTAAAATTTTCTTCAACAAGAAGAACAACCTAATATTATTGTCTCTGCTGCCATGTCTGATGCAAATGAAACAGGGACCACACACAGAAGATCCATTTGCAGGTTATTACAGACCACATTTGTTTAGTCAGTTACTTGGATATAATTGTACATGCAAACTGAAACACTTCATTTGGAAACTGAAATAATATACATGAGAAGGTGATGGGATTATGTGAGCTTCCCACAATAGACTGCAGTTAAGAGTACAGAATGTTTCACTTTCTGAACTTTCAAATATATCAAATACAATGTACCTCTAATTAAATAAATTAAACTAGTGTGAATCTGACACTGTATAACCTTATCTACTGCAGGCTTATAAGCTACAACAGGGTTATAAATTAAATACTGAAACATTTTTTACAAGCACACATATTTTAACATCAAGCAACTCTGAAAAATATCCTTAAAAGTATATTTGTGTATATTGTGGTAGCAAAACAGATCATAAACAGATCATTTCACTTTTCTTGTGTTTTTATGAGTATTGTTATTATTCATTATATGTTTATTGTTATTATTCATGATAATAACTGTTGCTTTGACTAGCGTATACGTAGGCTAGACATTATCTTTTATGTTGCCTATATTTATCCCTTTATTCTTGACTGAGGCCAGGGCCATGGATCTTAAACGGATCTCTTAATAAATAATTTGAAAATTTTATAACAAACATGATTCTAAAAACTTTGATCATTGCTATGCATTTCAGAAAAAAAGCTATCCTCCACTGACGGCAGTATTTGAATGACAGCTTACTTCTATTGTGGTCAGCAGATTGGTTCCTTAAATCTTTTAGCACAAGTAGCACTTTGATGGCTGGATTTACCCAGGTAACCCAGTATGAAGCAGGTCTCTACGAATGGCAAAACAGTTACACTACCGTGCTGGATCTTAAAAATATCAAGTCATAGGAACAGCAGGTTAAAAGGTTGGGCACAGTATGTTTCATCAGGTGTGTATAAGATTTCATTTTACTTTTACCTGACTTTCCCTCTTCAGTTGAGTTCAGGTCTTGCTTAAATCAAGTCTAACGTTTCAATGTGTATTCTAATCAATAAAATGAGTGAGGTCTTAATTAGAGGTGGTAAAAAGTCAATCACGAAGAGGTGTGGGGAAATGAAATTAAGCTGAAATGCAAGGTAGGCAAATGGTTGGAAAATGCAAGCAAATGTCCAGTTACATGCAAATCTATAGCACTTTTCGCTGTTGCAGTGTGGAAAAAATTAAATAATTTTATATATGACCTTTCTTGTTACCTGATTAATGCTGGCTATGATATAAAAGAAAATGTTATGAAATCATGAACAATATAAATGTCAAGCCACATGAAACAGATGTTATTCACTTCCCTTGTAATTCCCTCTGTCCCAGCCTCTGTCTGTGGTACTTTACTGTAGCTCAAATAAAAAATGGATTTTAATTGTAAAAGATCTGGATTTGAATTTCTGCATAGTCATTTTTAACACTGGCACATTACCCATTGTCAAGGCGGCTAAATGATTAATGACTATCACTAGCATCTACATAAATGGGTGGATTAATACACTTTGTTATAAGTAAAATCTCTTTGAAACAGAACTATTCAATTCAATTTCACTTTGCAATACATCTTTAACTGACAGATATAAGCATTGTCGACATACAGAAACCAGAAATAATCTACTGCCTTTGATCACTGTGTATCCTTGTCTGCAAGAAATATATTTAGAGATATAAAAGGGTTCAAAATTAAGTAAAAGTATGCACCCGCACACTGACTTTTCAGAAGCTGATTTTAACAACAACATAGGAAGGTAAACACCAATACCAACGAGAAATTGTACTTTTTTGTGAACCAAGCATCACAGGGTAATAATGAAACGGATACAATATAATTAATATAAGGTTAAAGCAATGTGGGTGTGAAATAGTTAATTGGACACCACCTGAAATGGAACTTTATTGAGAGAATCAAAGAATACAGCAGTGCATCACCAATTAAGACATACTGTCCAAGGGTGTAGTCTGTGCTATTGAAACTATGTAAGTTACAATAATGCGGCACGCACAATGGTAATGGAACCTAAGTGAGAAAATCTAAGAACACAGCTGCATATAACATTAAACAGCAAAAAACAGCACTAAATTAAAGGGTTCTGTCTGTTTACAGCAGAAACCTAAAGTCACATGACCTCAATATGGCAGCCATATAAGGTTAGAGGTCAATGTCATAATCAACAACACATTTAGAATGCAGGGTTTATATAACCCTGTTAATATAAAGACACAACCTCAAATAGCTTCTGATTATGTGGCAACAGCTTTGCAAACTAACTAAGAGTTTACTTAACTAAGAGAATAACATAACACAGGTGTGTATGATGCCAACATCTTGAACAGTTAGGTCTTTATCACCAATTATTAATTTTCCACTACACTGAAAACATAAAGTTTAAAGCTGAAATGGTTAATGAGATATTTGCATTTATAGGCATGACTGTGCTGGCGGATTTGCAAATTCACACAAACTACCTTCAAAGGCATGCTAAAATACACTATCGAGGTGCAACTGGAGCATGTCAATATGTTACTATCAATGACAACGTAACAGTCATTTGTAAATGTCCTTCCTTTTAGTATTATCAGCTCAAAAGACGTAAGTTCATATTCGCCTCTGCATTATGGAAGAGTATGCTATTGGTTCAAATCCTGGTAATAAATACATTCTTAACAGATATAGTAGCATGAAAAATACAGCAGTGAAGCATACTTAATTTCCAAGGTCATTTTATGAAGTAACTAAGGCAAAACTCTCATGTTTCTTCAATGAAGTTCTTTTTCAGGACCAGTAGAAAGAGTAATATATCAGAAGCTTACAGACGGATGGCTAACAACATGCAGTCAGTGATTCAGTATTGTATGGTGTATAACACATCCAAAGTTACAACCTGGCATTGTGGTATTGTGATAAAACAGCTTGAAATGCTGAGTGCTATTTGGCCCAATACTTAACAGAAGAATGACTCTCTGGGTCACAATGCAAACTGTGCAGGAATTGAAAAAGCGTGAACTACTGGCAAACTGCTCTGACCACAAGGCTATGTTCCCTCTTCAGCTAATATTTGCTAACAATTACGCCCTAACAGATATAAATGTAACCCTTTACTTGACAGATAGGCTTACAACTGCAAATTCTCTGCGAGTGTACTTATACAACGTCTTTCATGGAAAGTAGGAGTTTTAATCTTCACATTTTCTACTGATAGATTAATTATCCTATCTATGATCGATTCATCGATTAATCACACCTGTTTGCTGGTGATATGAAATTGTACTGAAAGGCAATTACAATTAAATACATATATTTACTAAATACATATATTTGCTTACATGTAATTTAACAGTTTGAAAATACTTGTAATTGGAAGTTAGGCAAAGTGAGTCTTTGCTTTTGTGGTGTTTTGTGGTCTGGGAGATTACACCTGGCTTTTTTTTTTTTTTTTTTTTTTTTATTATTTGAACGTTTCATTGTAGGGGGAGGCAGAGATAACAAAAAATTGAGTTTTTTTGTTTTTATTTTTAATCATTGGTGCTGAAAGATGGGTTAAAAAGTGTATAGTGCTTTTAAAAGCAAAAAAAGGGGGACCATGTGTGTCTGATTGTTTGGAATGTCAAGGTATATTTGTTTATTTGACTCTTGTTTGCACATTTGCATCATTTAAAAGTTAAAAAAAAAAAAAACAGATCCAGCATTGGAAACGTATTTAGCTTACGTGTTATTTTATTTTAGTTAGCTGAAGAAAAAGTAAGATACAGCTATCAATTTTCTGATATTGTTTGAAAGAAATATGTTGAATAAAAAGAAAAATCAACTTACTTGCAACTAGGATGATGCGATAAACTTGTAGCACTGCTGTGAAAGGATAGCACAGATGAGCAAATGCAAGCTGCAGTATTTTTTCCTTCATTCTGAGATATTGTGAAATATTGGGTATATCTTCTGCCATTTTTCAAGATTATTTTCTGCACACCGTTTTTTGATACCGCACTCAGGGAGACAATTGCTAATTTAATTTAGCAAAGCCTACAGGTGTGATTAATCAATTAATCAATACTCAATTAAAAACACCTAATTGAAAGCTGTATCTTTTTTTGATGCAAAAATATTATAATTAAAAAAAATACTAGGCTGACACTATTTTTTAAATATGTGTTTAATAACCAAATACAAAATACATTTAAAATGGTATATTCATATAGTTTAGAAAACTGTTAATTTGTAGTGCTGATCAAATCGATATTGTTTTATGTATAATTATCATACTTTACACAGTGGTAATATTAATGTAGATAAATTTGAATCCTTGGTTTGAAATTTTGCTTCAAAGCTTTTTTCAAACTGGCACTGGGCACGGGGGTTTGAGATCTGTCCTCTAAATCACTGCAGAAAGCAATTAAAAAAAAAAAAAAAAAACATAACAGTGTTCTGGCTTTTCTGTTCACTACCACATCGATCGTTGTTGCTGTGTTACCTGTTTGACAATGTGATCAATAATCCTTACACTAGCAGTGTACTAGAGCGGACATTTTGAAAACAGCTTTGAAACAGACTTTTAAATTATAAGTGTAAAAAGTTGTTAAGAATGAAAAGATAAATTACAGGCACGTTCTTTAAACGTGTGACGCTATATTTTTCAAAAGCCTGTTACTTTCACTTTAAGATTATACTCTGCTTTTTGTTAAGATTAATTATCTTTGTGTTTAGCTTCTTTCTGGTGTTAAATAATAAGTATAGTATTTTGCTAGTTGAAAATAAGAGCATTGTAAGAACAATATTCCAAAAAGATGGATGATTTATTTTTATACAAAAAATGAAGATGCTTATATCTTTATTTTTGTATTAATATTTATTTATGTAAGTCCCAGTGTTCTTGCTCACATCCATTGCTTTTTTTAATAGATTGTTGAACAATCAAAAAATGTACTTTTACTGTTTTTTTTTTTTTTTTAGAAGGAAAATTAGATTTAATAAATCAGATTAGATTCAATAAAACGTCAAGCATAGTGATGGGTTAATTAGTTCTAAAATAAAATAAATACATAAACATTTGGATAAAAAGGTTAATAAATACATGGTCAACATGCCTCACTCTGGAGCTACAATATCATTATATCTATGTTTTATTCCTGAGAACTGAGCTGCCCAACATTTGCCATCAGCAGCTTAATTTAGAGAAGTGGGAAGCATGGTCAAATTTGCAATCGCTCCTGCTACATGCATGTTTTTCTTATGCAGAACGTGATGGAGGAAAATACTGTAGTGATGTTTCTTTAATACAAGTTGCTTATTAGTGTGTTAGTTCTGAGAAAGTAGTGAGTAACTGTAGGTTTGCTTCTGAATACTGCAGAAGAAAAAAAGACCATTGCAAAGAAAAATGAAAATATTATAAACCCAGCATTCATACTTTACTTAATTCACATATTTTCTCAGGCCACTCAGCTAAAACATACATTACTGTATTTCTGTTTTCCCTGTGTACAGGTATTTGTTGTCCTCTGTTTACCTACTCATGACAAACATGCTTTCAAACTTCTATACACAAAATAAATAAATAAACCCACAGAGCATCAGGGTAACAACCAGCTCCAGCAGAATCGATCAGAAAGATCTGCATTAGAATGTCATTACGGTTGAGCTTTGCTGACATGAAAAGACATACAGACATTTTTTAGACTTTCACTTAGAATGTGACTACCGTGCACCACTTCACTGTTGATGAGGGAAAACAGATTCCTCGTCAGACGGCTCATCAGAGAATGGTAGAATGGTATCTCTATAGGATACTGAGCCTCAAATGTTGAAACACAAAGAGCAAATATGAGAATATGTTAACACTGTTACAACTAAACCCAAGGATATCTGTTTCAAAGTACCTAGTAAGCTTCACTTTTTAAACCTAACATGACTTGGTAAGGTTTGTGTTTTGTAGAAAAATATGAATACATAAAAAATAAAAATGATAAAGAAAATATAAGTATGTGGTGTTTTCATACCTTGACACCAACACAACAGTCCCGCGGTTCACTGAATTCATTTTCAATTATGGTAAACCATCACATATAATCTACTAATTTACAACCTACTTCTGTTAACCAACAGGGCACATAATACTAAAATGGTGCTTTTCGTCCATCCCCCCACACTCCAAACCTGACTTTTGATCTCCAGGTCAAGGTCACAGAATACCAAGCCAAATACAATGTAGCCCTCTAATGTACCATATGCGCTAGTCAATAATGAAATGGAAAATTAATAATAATAATAATAATAATAATAATTCATTGTAAAAACTGAGTTAAAGTAATGTGAAGGTTACTCAAGCAAAACCCTCAAAAGTGAGGAAATTGCGAACTAAGGTTGACACGCAACCTTAACTCTACACCATTATGAGCATGTATGACATTACATATGACATCAGCAATGACATCCCTGATAACATAACTAATCACATGACAAACGCTCCCCGAAGACTGGCCATAGGAACATAGCCTGGGTGAGTCTGCTAAAATGTTTGTTCTTAAAAAGAATGTGGGGAGGGGGTTCCATCATTATGCTACTACTCAGTGAAGAAATATAACCACGGCTGAAATACAATGTACAGACATTTCATCTAGATTTCCCATAAGTAACAGAAGGTACAATACTTCAGTCACTTTATATGATATATCATTGTATTTATCATTTTTTATTTACAAATTTTACATTAAAATGTCTGTTATATCTAATATCTTATTTCTTTGTTTATCTGAGTGCAGTATAAGTTTGTATGGCCGAAGAATATTTCCAGTTTATGTATATCTTCATATAAGAAAACTAGTTTGCGTGTTTATTTATTTATTTATTTATTTTCTGCGTTAACCTTTTTATAAATCTTCGCTAATCTTTAAAAATAATTCACATTTTCAAAGTTAAAAGTTTGGAAATATTTTATGTCATAATTCCATATTCTGAGACATTATTTATTTTATGTCCAAAAGTAATTGGTGGAACAGTTGTAATGACAATAGATTTAGTATGATAATTATATAAATACATCTGTTGTGCTCATATCATTTGCTGTTTTTTTTTTTTTTTATTGTTTTTTTAAATGGATTTAATAACTTTGTAATGTCTATTTTAAAATCAAGTTTCATAGTTGATAATATTTTTTCTCTTTCTTTCACCTTTCATCCATAATACTGTGAAAACTGACCTCAATAGTTTTCTTCACATTGAATTTGGTCAGATCTTTTTGTGGGTTGTCATAGTATATTGAGGGAGTCTGAGAGAAAAAATGACACCAAAGTTTGGTGCTTCTTTCATTTGTTTGGTGTGCAAGGTAATCAAACATGCAATCTTCAGGTGTGAGTTATTGCCCCCCTAGTTAACTCAACCCAATTAAAGGGGTAGTTAGGGTTAGCTGTTTGAATACTTTGGTTAACAATAACGCCTGATTTGGGCCAGCCCTGCCCACTATAAATCTGACAGAGGTTCTAGAGGTACATCATGCCACAATCAAAAGAAATTCCTAAAGACTTCCAGAAAAAGAGTTGTTGATGCCTATCAATCTGGAAAGGGTTACAAAGCCATTTCTAAGGCTCTGGGGCTCCACCAAAACACAGTCAGAGCCATACTGTCCAAATGGAGAAAGTTTGAGACAGTAGTAAATCTTCCCAGGAGTAGCCGTCCTGCCAAAATCTCTCCAAGAGCAAGGCTTAAAATCTTCCAGGAAGTCAGAAAGAACCCTAGAACAACATCCAGGGGTCTTCAGGCCTCTCTCGTCTTGGCTAAGGCCAGTGTTCATGACTCCACCATCAGAAAGACACTGGGCAAAAATGGGATTCATGGCAGAGTAGCAAGGCGGAAACCATGGCTCACTAAGAAGAACATTAATACTTGTCTCAAGTTTACCAAAAAGCACCTGGATGATCCTCGAGAGTTCTGGAACAATGTTCTATGGACAGATGAGTCAAAAGTGGAACTTTTTGGCCAACATGGGAACCATTATGTCTGGCAAAAACCAAACACAGCATTCAACAGTAAGAACCTCATACCAATGGTCAAGCATGGTGCATCAGAACCTGGACGACTTGCCATCATTGAAGGAACCATGAATTCTGCTCTGTGTCAGAGAATTCTAGAGGAGAATGTCAGGCCATCCGTCCGTGAGCTGAAGCTGAAGCGCAGCTGAGTCATGCAGCAAGACAATGATCCAAAACACACAAGCAAGTCTACATCAGAACGTTGAAGAACAAGAAATTTAAAGTTTTGGAATGGCCTAGACAAAGTCCAGACCTAAACCCCACTGAGATGTTGTGGCAGGATGAAACAAGCAGTTTATGCTCGAAAACCCACAGATGTCACTGAGTTGAAGCAGTTCTGCATGAAGGAGTGGGCCAAAATTCCTCCAGGGCGCTGTGAGACACTGATCAATAACTACAGAAAGCGTTTAGTTGCAGATATTGCTGCTAAAGGTGTCGTAACCAGTTATTGAGTCTAAGGGGGCGATTCCTTTTTCACATGGAGCACTGGGTTTTGCATAACTTTCTTTAATAAATAAATGAAATAAGTACCAAAATGTTGTGTTATTTATTTACTCAGGGTCCCTTTTATCTAATATTAGATTATGGTTGAAGATCTGATAACATTCAGTGCCAAAAAAAAAAAAAATGCAAAAAAGCAGAAAATCAGACACGGGCCAAATACTTTTTCACAGCAATGTGTGTGTGTGTATATATGTATATATATATATATATATATATATATATATATATATATATATATATATATATATATATATATATATATATATAGGGCTGTTCCGATTAACAGATTAATCTGACCAATTTAATCAACTAAAGAGTTGTTCGCAGTTTTTTTTTTTTTTTACAATTTAATCATCATGCATAAAAACTGCATTCTGGGTACAGAGAGAAATGTGTGCTGCTATTTAAGGAATTGCTGATTTGACCGGAAGTTGTAGTAAACTGTTTAAGCTTACATAAAAAGTGGTTAAAGTTGTTTACAAATCATAATCATTGTCTTGCTTTGACAAAGATTGCTGACAGTGTGCTAGGGATGTATATACGTATTTGGAACTGGAATGTTTATCTTTGATTTAAGTGATTGCCAAACATGGCTATGCAAAGTTACTCATGTGCATTGTAACCAGAGCTGTGAATGCTGCGGTAAAATCCAGCGTTACGCATATATTCTGAACAACATAATAACAAACTGTTGATTTAGTTATAAACCTCTCAGTGTTTTGTTTTTTCCGTGTTTGTGCATTGCTAATAAGTTTGCTGTTTAGGGGTTACCCCAGAGTGGTTAAACAGTACAGGTATAACTGTGCTGCTCTAGCCCTTGGAGCTTGTGTGACTGAGTTATCAGGTCCCTAAATCTGTTTTATTAGGGTAATAGGATGGAAAGATAACATTTGTTACATTTACTAAAATAAAAATAACACTATGTAACACAATTTTTGTTCCTGGGTAGTAAGTCTTAATTCCTAATTGCTTATGCCTCAAAAGTACAGAAAATGGCTATTACTCCCCACAAACTTTGCTTTTGTGACCAGGACAGTGATATTTCAAAATATCACTATTTCCAATGGGAAAACGGGCAAATGTGTGTCTTTTCGTTCACATAAAGTCAGAAAAAAACAACATATGAATCCAAATTAACATGTATTTATACTAAAGTAATACAAAGATGACTACAAAATATTTAAAGTGAGTAGTTTTTCGAGATTTACAATTATACTGTAATAACACTTACTACCCAGGAACAACATTTTTTTTTTTTTTTTGTTACAGTGTAATTATTAAAATTGTTTTAAAAAGACCAAATTCCCATTGGGAATTGGGCTTTTTATTTATTACTATGCAGGATAGCCACTATAAGATTGTTACCTTTATTTAAAATGTGCACGGATTAATCTACCGATGAATCTACTGGTTAATCAACTAATACCAATAAATTAACCGATCAAAAATGTTAATCGAGTGATAGCCCTAATTTTATACATATATATAAAATGTTGGTTATGAATGCTGGTATAGTTGCTTTGCTATTGTCTTGCAATTACATGGTTATGTATCTATTTGAATGGTCCACATTTTAATGATTTAAATTTCTGCAGTATTTAGATTGACCATTGTTTAGATCAGTTGAATAAATCCCACAGGGTGCAACACACTGAGCAAGGTGGCCCCAGTGCGATACATTAATATGTACATTTAGAATCTCATTATTTAGTAATTAACACAGTTTGTGCATCATGTTAATATTTAATTAGTTGAAGTCAACTAATTGTGTAAACAAAACAAAAAATACTATCGTTTTTAATTTTCAGTGCTAACCTATAAATCTAAATATGCACATTTTTTGGTAAAACCATCACAAAACATTTTACAGCACTTATATTTACCAAGAAATATTTGCAAAAGGAGTTTACATCTATGGACACCTCTTGTTTAGTCTTTACATATTTTCTACTTACAGGGCATCAAAGTTTCCAACAAACGAAAAAGCCTGCTGGTGTGGACTATACAAATGAACAACATTTTTTTTTTCAGCTATGAAACGACTGATCTATAATACATTTTATTTTGAGAAATGATATCAGTGGTCTTTCAAAACTATCATTAACACCTTCTGTTCACATATACTACTTCAGTTACCAGATCTTCAATCAGTACCCACTGATTGTCAATGACTTGCAAGTGAATAGAGTGGTAGCTGATCAAAAATTACCTTTGGGATCCCATGCAAAAAGCCAGAAAAAATTTTGAATGATGCAGTGTGTTTAACTCCAAAACACTGTTCAATGTTTTTACATTGCAGTGGTCAGCGTTAATAAAAGGCTAAAGACATTCAACTTTTTCTTAAAACTACTGATATGAAATTATTTTTAAAAATATATAAATTATTATGTGTTCACAGAATTGAAAAATGCAAAAATACTGAAGCATATAATGTACTTAACAGATTTTTTGTGTTTTGAACTTATACATTTCAAAATAACACCACAGTGTTTGAAAGGAGTAGTGTTTTGAACGTCCAGCAGGGAAAGTAACAGTTGGGTTCTGAAATTAATATTTTGAGTTGTGTAATTATAATACTGTACCTAAATGTGTTGGCAATAAGTTATTAACAAAGTTTAATAATTTTACGTCAGACATCAGACATATTTTACGTCAGACATATATAAAAATCGCAAATAATTTGATTTATTTATAGGAACTTGTTTTACAATGACGTCTTTTCAATGTACACCTGAGGAATGGACTGCTATCGTGTGGCCATTTGGGGAGAGTGCATATATTGCATATAATAATATAATATGACTTGAGTGAAGATGCCATGGTCTAAGTTGAAAGATATATCTGTGGCAACTTGTAACTGTTAAATGGCTACCACTTTATATGTTCATGTTGAACTTTGCAGATCCTCGTGGGTTAAGGCTCAGGCACAAAGATATAGAGGGTATGTAACCAGTGCTATAACCCTGTGGCCTTCATTAATCCATAAACTACTGAAAACATCTAAACAAGTATGCCAGTTACATATTTGTACTTTTTAAACTCTATTGTTGAATTTAAATGTAGCTGCCTTCTGTGTGAATCAGATAACCATTTAAACAGTTGTAAAGTGGGCGAATAATTAACTTTTTATTGCTATGTAAATGCATTCTTTGAATGGCATATGGGTTCTTTGAGTGACCAATTAATTATACAGTCAGTGTTGAAATACAAACAAACCACCAGAATGCTTAAAATGGTCAGAGCAGTTAATCCTAAAACAAAACAGTTCCACGTAATAAGGTTAAAGTTGTAGGAAAGAATTTTAGCAGGTACCAGTATGTGAAAATGACCTGGTCATTAAATGCAGCACATTTTATTGCAAAACGTATCTCTATTAGCTAGTTGGAGATTAATTTACAGGAAAACTTTAGTACCTTTATGGTTTGAATAATTATAACTTATTCAAAGGAAAAGGAGACCTGCTTGAAATAGATATACCAATACTCTAGATACAAAAATGCATGTATTTACTTTTTAATGCATGTGAAATATGAACAGGGTAAAGTTTATAAGTGTAGTTATTGAGGGGCACTGCGGAAGAAGCACAATGTCACTGGGTCATAGGTTTAATTAAAATGTTACTTATGAAGGTAAAAGGAGTAACAGACTTGAAATGAGGTTGTGAGGGAGCATTTTAATTTAGATGTACTGACACAGTTATCACACAAGTACATTTTACAGCGAGAATTTAAAGTACACAGGTTTAAACACATTCTAGAAGGTTATAGTATTAGTAACCAAATATCTATAGGTACCGTCTATGCTGTTGTGTTTCCTAAACTCCCTCCTCCTCTCACGACATCCATCAGTCTTCAGTAACACACGCCCCTGGAGTAATGTTTCCATCGCAGAAATCTTACCTCACTTCACAATGTATTTTTCCTAGCTCACTGTAATTTCAGTTTCATTTTGATTATAAAAAGTATAGCTGCAGCCTGCGAGTGTTTTCTTACGTCTGCTTTGCAGTGCTCTGCAATCACAAGAAGCAAATGGACCCAGTAAATAAAAATCGGACTTGATTACAAATGTTACTGTTAAAAAATCTTTCCAACATGTTACAGAATTTGGCTCGATGCGAGTGATAAAGTACCCAATCAACTGTATATTTACTTTTAAACTTCACTCACCCAGGCAGTTCACTATTGGAGACCAACATAAACTGAACCTTTACTGTACCAAATGGTAACATACTGTAGAAAAATACAGGTAGTACAGCAGCTGTATCGGGAAAAGGCTTTGTTTGAATTTGTACTCACCTTTAAATCAACTATGGTAGCTCCAATCAAAACAGATTTTTTTTTTAAATTTCGATGCAAAAAGACCTATTAACATAACATGTTTATGTTTTACTTAAAAATTCATATTTAAAGGAAAGTAAAAACTGTGCATCTCTATATGTTTACCTCGACTCTCAGGACTTTGAATCGTCACTTTAACAACGTAGAAGACATATGTCTAATTCTGGAACATTACCAGCACTTTGATTTATTTATTTTTTTTCTGTGGTAGGTGCAGGAAATAAAACATCAATAAATAATCAAAATGTCGGATTGATATTGTAATGGACGTCAGTAAAAAATCATATCCACACTTCTCCCACTTGAGGATCTGTCTCTTGTGATTTGGGGCTCTTTTTCTCTTACGCATTTTCTCTTCCATTGTCCCAATGCAAGTCAGTTTCAGTAACCTTCCTTTCTGCCAACCATATCCCTTTTCCCCAAGCACATCAAGGAGAAATGATATGCCCTCGTGAATTATACATGGTACCAAGAGCAATTTCATCTTTATTATAATCTTCTGCTATAATTTTCAAAGTCTTTTGCTATTAGAAAAATAAATGTTGTGTTTTCGTCATGCTTGGACAGATCAGGCCACTAATCATCACTGACCATAAGAAATTTGCAATTCACTTCATTTAACTCTTGAGGTTATCAAGACTGCAGTACAAAAAGTAAATTATCTACACATAATTGATGAGTAATAATCTATGACACTGCAGTGCTTTGTATAATTAACTAATAATGACTACTAGATAACACACAATAGTAGTCCTATTACACCTGGGAAATGGGTCAGCTCTAGATAAACCTCCTCGGATTTTCTGTAGGTTGAAGGTTAACCATCTGGAACATTACACTGCTCAGTATAATGGGGTACCGCCTGCCTGAAGGAGTCAACAGACAGAAAAGAGACTGTACTCCATACAAACCCATGACCCATAATAGTGCCACTGTTTTTATTGCTGGGCGCGGTTGCATATTATAACATCACCCTGTTCCTTTTTGCTTTTAAGCACCCATCCATGTTCCTTATGCGATTTGTTATTTTAATTGAATTAAACCAAAGTTGTGAAAAGTTATCATACTCTAGTTCTGCTCTAGTCTTCTGTCATGTAATCAACTATGTATTCAGTACATTGGGTACCTTTTCTGTAACTGTTACTGTAGTATTAAAAGTGTTTTAATACATGAAAACAGAAATGTTAACATGATGTAGCCATGGCATAAAGCCTTCAGTAGTAAATAGTTTCATTTGCAAGGGCTGATAGCAGCTTGAGTTACAGTAGCAACAAGCACACCTAGAAATGAGTTTTGTATTTTTTTCTCACTCTTTACAACCTGTTCAATTGTCAAAATTAATGTAATGTTTACATGTACCATAGTTGTTTGTTTTTGCTGTTTCTCCTGTTCCATTATTCAATATATTTAACATACATTAGAACACAAACTCTTCATTTTTGGGGAACTATCAATAACTATTCTACTGGGCCAATAGAATGTGTGTGGGGCTGGGGGGCTGTTCCATCCATTAGCCCTTATGGCTAGTGGAAGGGAAAGTTCATTTCAAGCCCTGCTGCAATACACTAAACATTGAACCATTCTTGGAAACTATGTATCCTCAGTATTATGCATGTTGCAGCTAGTTTATTTTGCTTCAGTAAAAGTGTTTGATTAAGTATTGCATGTTAATACATTTGAAAGTGTTCCAACAGACAAAGACTGTGCCTTATTTTATGTTATGAATGTAATATGCAAATTGAAGGTACATAAGGTAAATGGCTGCTGCCAGAGAGTACTGTATATTCAAACATATGGTAAACCAAAAAAAATCAATCAGACAGATAACAATTGTTGTATGTCCTTATGTGCAAAGTTAAATAGATAACACCTGTTTTGTAAAGACACCTTTGCCCACTTCAAATAGCAAACATAAGTGCAGAATTATCAAGGTATTTTAGTACTTTTCCTTTGCATTGACCTGAACAGTTTTATTTCCCTTTCACAACTTTAATTAAATCTATTTCATTTTAAAAACATCTAAATGCTAAGTAATGCTATAAGCAAACATGATAGGTAATGCATTCCCATACTATTTATAAAAAGTTCAATAGTTAGATAGAAAATAGGCAACCATTTCAACATATCTTAATCTAACAGGCTACTGTGAATTAATCATGTACAGTAGAACTACAACTACATTAAATTGCCCAGACCTGACCATTCCTGTGAAAATTCAGTTATGGGAAATGTCTGCACTGGTGCCTTTGAAGCTTTCTTTGGTAGTAAAGTCTGTATGTACAACCACTTGAACTAAGTGGTCACACTTAACAGCCAATAACCCTCAAAACATTTATTCAGTATTGTACAAGGGAATAAAGCATCTCACTGTTTTCTTTAAACTATAGCAAATATTCAGTTGCTTTGGTTTATGGGTAGAGAATTCCCTGGATTTGTAATTGTGTAGTCCCGTGGCAAGCACACAGTTACCAGCTAGCTATTTAAAGGCCATTTGAAACTCCAAATGGCCAAATGACTGTCAGATACCCCCCCATTATTTTAAAAAGTCAGTAGCTTCAAATTACATCTCTCTCTCTCTCTCTCTCTCTCTCTCTCTCTCTCTCTCTCTCTCTCTCTCTCTCTCTCTCTCTCTCTTATAAAATTGAGGCAGTATACTCTTTTAAATACTGAGTGACTGAGCATGTTATATAATCTCATACAATACAACTATTGTTTTTCATTTCTAATATATGTGCATACTTTGTCACCTTTCATCTTGTCTTACATCCACTATATTTTCAAATTATGCAAATTGAGGTTACAGTTTGCTTTTTTTGGACTAGCAGTTTAAAGAATACCGCTTCACAAAGCACTCCTGCATCATAACAAATACAAGTCTTTTTGGTGTCTTTTAAAATCTTAAAATACTAAAATATGTTTTTTGTTCTGCTGTTCTTTCATCCACTATAACTGAAAGACAAGGTGGTAAGCGTATCATTTTGTAATCTGCTAGGTCAGTCGTTGCCATAGTAATATGAATACTGTAAACAGCAACACAGCTTTCTTGTTTGGCAAAAGTAGAGACATTTTAGGACCAGTATAAATAGGTTTTGTGCTACAACTGTATTTACATAACTGTCAATTCATTACATTTAAAACCATACATCTTCGTTCCTTGACATCTAATGCAAAACTAAGATATTGTCCCATGTCTTTATTATTTTATAGCTGAAAAATGTGTCCACATGTTGAGCATATATCTGCTTTTCAAACTACTGACACAGATTGGGTCTGTCGACTGGAGTACTATTGAAATGTACTCTGGTTTAACAAAGCTATTGTTTGGTGCCTCTGCATATTACAAATGTATACTGCTTTCAAGTCTCATGTACGACATCCCTTTGTTACGAAATTTGTCAGACCTACCTATGACAGAGACAGTGACATAGCGAGAGAGAGCGTGCACCTGAAATCTACATTTTTTTCTTTGTTCCATTGAGTCAGTGGAGTTCAAGTCTGATGGGAAAGCGCCATGCGTAAACTTCATTGCTGGACAATGAGTTTCGTGATCAACCCTTTAAGTGACACTGTTCTGTGTAAATCGCTATGGAGAGATTTGATTCTGATTTTTTTTTTTTTCAGGACTTTTATTGTGTTCACGAGATAATCAAACAATTCTATTTTGATCTGAGGCAGCCACAGAAACTGTAATGTGCATGTCATCTCTAAACGGAAATACACAGTTTGCAGAGATTGCTTTTTCTCGCAAAGTTTGAAAAGCAGGGTACATTTGTAATATGCCGAGGTACTAAACAATAGCTTTGTCTAAACCAAGGTACACTTCCAGAGTACTCCTGTCAACAATAGGCCCAACCTGTCCTACTGACAAGGAGATCCCAAACAATACTTACTCCAGTGTGCGGTATTCCTTTTTGGGAATAAATATATAAATTATTTTTTGTAGCACCCACAATGTAACCATGCCACCACTGGATAAGTTACATAATCAGGAGCTTGATTATCTTGCCTATCTTGGCAGGGGTTCCACAAGGAGTGCTGTGTAAGCTTTCAGCATGGAGATTTTCTTAAATATTTCCCTGCTATTGTAGGTGGTTTGTTTTAGTAAATTAATTACCAATAGCAAACAAAAACTAGCTAATCCCAACCCCATGGCATTCTGTGGTGTGTAGTCCCATTATCCTACAGGACTACACCTTTCCTCCCCCTACTCTGACACTAATATATATATATATATATATATATATATATATATATATATATATATATATATATATATATATATATATATATATATATATAATTTGTTGTATTACAACAAACTTGTTCAACTTGATTAGATATGTATTCACCCCCCTGAGTCAACACTTGGTAGAACCACATTTGGCAGCAATTACAGTTGTGAGTCTTTTACCAGGTGAGTCTCTACCAGGTTTGCACATCTGGATTGTGCAATATTCACCCGTTCTTCTTGGAAAAATTGTTCAAGCTCTGTCAAGTTGGATGGGGATCGTTAGTGGACAGCAATCTTCAAGTTTTGCCACAGATTCACAATTAGATTTTAGTCCAGGCTTTAACTGGGCCACTCTAGTTCATTCCATTTTTTGTTTTTAACCCTTTAAGTAGTAAGAATGTACCCGTACGTCATTGAATTAATGGTCCCAGGGAGTATGAACTTGAACTTTGAACTTGAATTACTGAGTATACAAAATTGCTGATAATCTGATATTGTAACACTAGGTATCTGTAACACCTTGTAGTGTCTCTTGCGTCATCTGCCAGATATATAGGGAATTACACACAACAAACCCAGTCACAAAATGTCAACAATGTCTTGAAAACAGCGAGAAATGCTCTGTGGGAAAGAAGTAGTAGAAATTGTATTGAATTCCGATTCTAATTCTACATTATTACTAGTGTTACTATGTTTTCGGCCAGGATTTCCGCATGTTTCCGGATGTTTCACAGATAGTGAATGTTACATGGTACCGTATTAACAAAATGCAATGCGTGATGATGCAGCTGTCGCTGAATTAAAAAAAAAAAAAAAAAAGTTTTTTGTAAACTTGTGTCCAGTTTATATAGCTTACATTCCAAAGTACTGTAATCTGTTTGAAATAAATAGTTTCCAAACTTGAATAAAGAACATCATGCCCATACTGTTTTATTCCATACTTACAAGTTGTATATTACAAAATTATTTATTTATTTTGCAGACTATTTGAAAAAGAATTGAAAATAGTTAGCAGTATGTGTGTAAAGCAAGTACTTTAAATATACTGAAAGAAATACAGAAGCTCATATTTTATAATTATGTACTGTTTCTAAGTACATTTAAATACATAAATTAAATGTGTAAATACAGCAGGAGGAAAAAAGCTTGCAGTCCCATTTTGACAGACTTAAATAAAGGTATCATGTTTTGCAACTATTAGATTGTAATATAAGGACCATTTCATTAAGATTACTTTTCTTCCACCTGTGTGTTTTCATTCTTGCTAGAATCTTGCTCTTTTTTAAAGTCTGTAGTGTTGCAGACCATATTCCATAGTGGAAAAAAAGACATAACTTGTTATTTTTTCTTTTTATTGAATTAAAAATGTAATTAAAAAATAACAGCTACTATCGTGATAATCAGTGTATCATGAAAAAGTGGGCTTGCAACTATTCGTAATGTGGAAATTTACTATCGTTTCATCCCTTGTGTGTGTGTGTGTGTGTGTGTGTGTGTGTGTGTGTGTGTATATATATATATTATATTACAGGGCAAATGCAACTGTAGTGCTATTTATAAAAAAAAAATAAGAAAAGGAAAAAATAAGTACATTTACAATTATAAAGGGAGTCTATTGTTTCGATAAAAGTACCGTACCCCAAAGTCTAATCCTCTGACCAAGTTTAAAAGTACAGTAATAGAACTATCAGCATCAGCTCCATTTTACAGTTAGACTTTTTAGTCAACACAACAACCTTCACCCATGTTTTACAACAAAATCTGTAAGCTTTATGAAATATCATATTAAAAAGGCAGGCATTTCCTGTGGAGATCCTTTTAAGCTGTTTTATCTCATAATGACAGGGTCCCTGTGAACAAGATGTTATATCTCAAAAGTCTACAATGTATAAATACTTAACTGAAGGCTTTCAAGTCAAGTCAAAATGTGGGTGTTCCAAAGAAAAATAATTTTACACAGCTTGTGAAAAAAATCATTTTACAACATAAGCCCTCCAGGCAGATTTTCACCTTTTTAATGTCCAAACTTTCAAATAACGATAATAATCTGACTGTAATCATGTGCAGTGTTTTGACTGCAGTTCCTTTACTTGTAATTTGCAGTTAATTTATTCACAATTACTAATTACTTTTTCACCCTCCCTGCAACTAAAAGTTTTTAGACCGAGCATTCACTTTTTTTTTTTAAAAGAATAGTTAGTAACCATGGTAAGAATAAAAAAAGCTAAAGCAACAATACAGCATGATTGAGAACATATATACCAGGATCATAAACAGGTATGGAATGAAACATGATAATGTAAATATTCCTTTACCAAATTAATATCCAGCACACATAACTTGATTTCAAAATAAAACAGCAAGGATAACATCAACTGTACAAGGAAGAATATGACAAGGTTTTAATCAAATGTATCTTCTCTATCACTTTCAAGGTTAACGTCAGGGTTTCATTTGAATAAATACGGAAAGGACAATGACTGGCTGTTTACTTTACATTCAACAGAATAACTGTGTTTACTTTCTCCCTAACCACACGTTAAGTACATTCAGGTTCCTAAGAACAGAGTCTATTGGCAGAAGGAATAAATCTTCTGGTTCACAACTGCTTGGAAAGATAATATAATTATATTCAAGACCAGTTTAGCTGAGTCTCCTTTGTAGGTATTACTTGCTGCTCAAGAAACAATAGGAACAAAATGTAAGATTATAAGAAGCCCTGACATCCAGGCTGCAGGAGTGTCATAAATCATTCAGCAGACATACAACTCTGATAAGTGTTTATTTGAATGTGACTAAGCACCTGAATAGAAGGTCGCATTCAGGATAGAATTTCGACAACTGTTCCTTAGACCTATTGAAGGTGAAGTAATAAATTAAAAAGCAAACACAAAGACACTGTTGTAGACATTCAAATCTTATTCAGCATAGCATTCCATCTGTTCACCAGTGCATTTGCTAAGACATAGGGGAAGATACATACTTACTTAAGTTTGCCCTTTCAATCACTCATGAAAAAAAATTATTCCGAACGCTATAAGAAGTAATTCAGTGTAAATGCTAGAATGAACTTATCAGCAAAAAACAAAACAGAACAGAGGGGCTGATTTTGAGGAAGTGCAGCAAAATGTAATGGCACCGTCCTCTAAGTTTGTGTTAGATTGCACCGTCCCCTTCATGTTGTGATTTTGAAGGCAGTTTGAGCTGGCCCCTGGCAGAATTCCATTTGCGCTGACCAAAGAAGAAATGGGAGTCTTTAGTTCTAGTGTTTGCCTTTGTTATAGTTTTGATGAAGAAAAAGCTGTTGTTTATTGCTATAATGTCACTTGTTAATGAAGTATGTAGAAATAGTTAAATTCATTGAACAATTGGAATAACTTACTAAACACATGTATGATATATGGGCTTTATATTATTTAAGAAACATGTTTTTATATGTTAGATACCTTTAATATTTTATAGCAACGCTAAAGTTTATGAAGCCAGTAGCAGGTGTATATGGTTGTGGCAAATAATGGTTGTGGCAAAGTGGCTAGTGGAGGGGAACAGGTATAGCGGTGATGCGATGCAGGAGTGACAGGCAGACAACAGTTTCTAGTGAAAAGGTGCTTTTATTTATAATCCAGGTCTGGTGACCGTTAAATAATAAATCCCCGGCTATACACAACAATGTGTAAAGCACGGGGATAGCAATAATAGGACACAGTCCCGAACAAAATGAACACACGGTCACCAGTCCTGGGTGAGTGCAGACGTGCTTGTGGTGGGTGAAGACACTGTATTTTGTGACGGTTCCGTGCAGTGGTGATCCGGATTGTGCTGACCCTGGTCGACAGCTCCGGATAGGTGAGTTAACTGTCTGGTGGTGCAAAACGCAGACAATTACAAACAAACACAACACGTAATTCCTCTTTACAACGAGAGCTCCTCTCTCGATCCTTCTCTCTCCAAGCGTTAACCCAAACGAAGGAGAAAATCAGCGTTACCCTGGCCCCTATATGTAATCCCGCATGATATCGAGATAAACAGTTGCAGCTGCCTTATTACTTGCAGCTGCCTCTCGTTTACCTCTCAAATCAATACGGTCTTACAACAGAGTCGCGCTTCCCTCCAGGCTGACCCACTTCCCTGACCCGGAAACGAACTGTCAGGCCAGCCCTTCCAGATACTTCTCCTCCCGTTCTTTAGCGCCCTCACAGGTTGGGAGGAAGATTCATCACCAGAACTCATCTTTCCGTCACATGGTACATTGTAAATAATTAACCTTTACAACATTTTACATTCAATTACATTAAATACCAACTCAGGCAACCAGCAGTAAACTAATGTTTACTAGTACTGGAGTATATAAATATATTAGGGATTTCACGGTATTACATTTTGACAGTATGATAACAGTCAAAAAATATATTTATACTTTTTTTTTTTAAAATGGCTATTTAACAAAATACACAGTGGTCAACTAATATTTTTATTAATTACTACAATAAGCTGTTTATTTAAGTGCCTTTACTGTATTATTATTTATTATTATTATTATTATTTTTTATGTATTTATTTATTTATTACAGAAGCCCTTATCCAGGACAACTTACAGATCTTACAAAATATCACATTACAAAACATCACATTACAGATAAGTGCAGTTATAAAATACAATAAAGTCAGTAGTAAATAAGAGCAAAATCAAGTAAGAGAATGTAAATACAGTAAATAATTACGTTTTAGAGCGATTTTGACTAGGAGCAGTTAAACTTATTTGTAAATTTATGGTTACCTTTATCAGTAAAATCATGTACAAGATACAGAGAATATAGTTATAATTGAGAGCGGTAGTAGAATACAGCGCGGAGCAGTTAAGTGCAAGTACAAGATGATGCAAGTACTGATTCAATTGGGTGCCATATAGTCCAGTACAACTGAGAGTTGTGAGGTTTACAGATGCTGTCTGAACAGGTGTGTCTTGAGAAGGCATTTTTAATTACATTTTTCCTACAAAACTTATTGAGAAAATCTAAATATTTTCCATCAGTTTGAATTTGCATTTGACCTGTATTGTGTGCAGCATTGCTCTGTGCAGAAGTGCTTCTGCAATACAAGCTTACTGTAGAGTTGTCAAGCACTGCCTATTACGTGTACACAAAACAAAGTGTATTTTAATTTTATTTTAATTATAAAAATGTGATTAAGAGTGTGCTAAGAATGTACATACCTGAGCTACGCTATACAGGGATGGGTGATACTCTCGTGGGTGGGCGAAGAGGTTAGATGTATTAGAATTAGAATCCTGCATGCTCTGCACACTGGTTTTTCATCTTCAACTACAAAGCCCTCTTCTTATTTTTCATACCCAAAATATCACCAGATGGATTATTTTATCTGTTTTGTCGTCCCCGTCTGCACAGTCATAAAATCGCTCAAAGCTAACATGCAAATGAGGCCACAGCCCAAAAGATATGCTGACCTACGGCATCAACACAGAAGGTAAAGTACAGGCCAAAATCACATTACAAGGCAGAGGGATTTTAGTCCTGTTTTTTCCATGTTTTTTTCATTAAACTCTGGGGCAAACATGTTTTGACCTAGTGTTAGAGATTTGCCCTTTCATTAAAATCAGGCCATTTTCAAGTAATAAACATTTACAATATAATGCAGCTTTTGCAGTGCAGAATATACAGTTTTTGCTTGCATATTTTAAAAATATTCTCTGGATCCAAGAAACATGGAAAATAACAGAAAATATAGCGATTACTTGTATACGTAGATATTCAAATTAAAACCCGCTTTGGCACATCCACTATTTGATCATTGTTGTCTCTCAATTCATCATCTTTTTTGAATGTAACAAAGTATTACCCGGCAACAGTTTTCTTCATTTCATCGGAAATCCTGCCATGTGTTTTAATTTTACTTCAAATACCATAACCCTTGGTTACCTTGAAATTGGAGGAAATTATGCTGCAAGTAAGCCCTGTATAATGGGGCTAGTCAGCAGGAAACATCATTATGGTAAACCTTCTCACTACCATGGTCAGCACTGCATTTTAAATGAGGTCATGACATTTGGCTTTTACAAAATCTCTTCAGAATTGAAATGTCAGTCTTTTTTCTTTGTAATAATTACTTATTTAAAGTGATATGTGGGTTCTTCATATGTTAATACACAGGGTGTACACAATGTAAGTCAGCATAGTTGGTTGGTTGTTTCTCTATTTCTTTCAGATGTGGAATGTCTTTTGGCAAAGAAGAATTTACTCAAATCCTTTTGATGTGTGGTGCAGATAATTGGAGTGTGGCTGCCCATATTTAACAGAGAACCTCTGCATTGTCACAATGTATGGTATTGCTTGTGATGTCTGACTTATGGGACACTTATGTACAATGTTGGGGCAGATTTTGTATATAGTTTAGGCTACATGGCGTTTATGTATCTTGGATATAAAACCAACTACAATTACTGGGAGAACCATAGCTAAGCAATCAAACAATGGACAATTCTATAATTGTAACTCTGTAATCATTATTAATAACATGTCTACAAAACATGTGCAAGATGTGTGAGATAAATGCCAATTTAGTTAATTAACCACTGACTAGGCAAATATGCGGTATACTGTTAAACAAAAGTGCTTGTAAGGATTGTTTTATATCTATATATAAAAGTTATTAAGCTCACAAACGGTTTTCCTTAATCTTTGTAGGCTACAATCAATGTTTTAAGTCGAAATTAATATTGACAATGAAAATTAAGATGAGATTAGTGAGCGACTCTCATGTTTGGCAGAATGGTTATAATGTTGTACATGTTTCTATGTTTTTATTTTCAGTAAAGTTCACAGATTACTTTTCTAATCAGGGAAAAAATACAACAATACCCCAATACCCTGAAATCATAATTTTAGACACATTAAAAAGCTATTCGTGTCTTGCTTTAAATCTGGGTTGGGTCTCATCAAGTGCATAGCATTGTAAACCCAAAATACACTTTCCAGATTACACAGAGGAGTCTGGATTGAAAGATGGGCTATTATTATATAGCTAAAAGTGACTAACAAGTACTGGCACATCCTACAGTGTCTCTCAAAACATGTAGGAGGGTAGTGTACATACTGAGCTTAAATACAACACAGACACCATCCCCAGGGTCTTAACATCTAAAATAGACTTCTAACAATCTAAAAGTCAGAATTAGTAGTTATTTACATACACATACAATTAACATTAATTGATAATCATATTGGGCATCACATCACATTATGTTGAAAACATAATATTGTCACTTCTTCTAGATCTTTTTGTTTTTTACTATATATATAATAATATATATATATATATATTATATATATATATATATATAATTTAACCAACAGTCTATATATATAACAAATTAATTACCAGTTGTCTTTATGAAAATAGTTGTTTAATAACTGCACAGAAAACCTGATTAATTTGAGCCACCCCAGAATTGTTTAAATAAGCAATAAATAGTGTGGCCATTTGTGTCAGAGCAGATGCAAATAATAAATAAAAATGTATAATTGCTTTAAAACAAGATATCAATGATAAAAAAAGGTTGTCTTTCACTTTTTTTTTTAAATGAGATCCTTTATTTTATCAAAACCCTCAGAGGACAAACCTTGATAACAATATCTATCCTTAACTGCTATTAATTATTTAATCCCTTTTGTTGCCATGTACACAGGCTTGATTTACAACTATCAAAATTGAACTGACACTCTAGTCTCTTATACAAATAGACAGACTGAAAGCTCTGGGTTTTGTAAATCTGTTGTATGTTAGCTTTTTTTGGTTTGTTTACTTTTTTTTTTTAATGTGATGATCATTCTAAAAATCCCCTGCAACCCTCTTTTGAAAGCTATTTTAAAAAGTATTTTCTTCTCTCTAATACGACCCTTTAGTCAGTATTTAATACACCAGCTCACTTATAGCTTATGTTCTCAACTGTGTGTGCATTCTTTTTAAATAGCTCCACTGTGACAATATTAATTATATTACAATAAATACAGCAGTGCTGCTAACTACAGACAGATTTTAAATAAAAATTATGCTTCACAATTGTATGCTGTTTACAGTAAAATATAAATTGTCAGGTATACAAAATGGAATACACACACCAATAATTCTAGTTAGAGAAATAATATTGTTTTAAATATATTAAAAGATGCACTACGATATAAAGCCACCTAGACCAATTTCCAGTTTTACAGTCATTACAAAATTAAAGTGATATAAAACACTCCAGACAGCTAAACAGAACTTAGGTAAAATTTATTTATTTATTTATTTATTTTTAATTTATTATTTAGCCGATGCCTTTATCCAAAGGCGACTTACAGAGACTAGGGGGTGTGAACCAGGCATCAGCTGCAGAGTCACTTACAATGTTTCATCCGAAAGACAGAGCACAAGAAGGTTAAGTGACTTGCTCAGGGTCACACAGTGCGTCAGAGGCTGAGTTGGGATTTGAATTGGGGCGCTCCTAGTTACAAGCCCTTTTCTTTAATCACTGGACCACACAGCTTGAGTAGCCATAAGCCATACGGATAAAAGTTCTAAAGCTTTACAGCCAAACTGGTTCAAAATCCCGCAATGGAAGCTACCCTGATTCCTCCGATCACCACATTCAAGTACTAATCAATTTAAGATACTGAAACCTGTTTAGGCTCCTTCTTCCAAATGCAGAGCTGCAACAGACTGGATGGCCCCCATCTGTGAGTAATGCCTGTCTTGCTGATGTATATCAAGGCATTTACTCACAAGCTGAGTTGAAGGTACCAGTTGTCAAGTACCACAGTTTCAAAATTAGGAAACTGTTAAGAGCCATATGTCAAACAGCATACCACATGTTGTCACTGTGACTGTGTATTGCATAGCCATCAGATTTATATCCTAAGCATATTCTATAAAACTCAAAATAAAGACTCTTATTAAGACTGTGCTTAAATGATGTGTCTGACTGTAAATGATTGTTCAGCCATTTCTTACCTTGTTCTGATCTGTCCAGTAGAGGAAGAATCCCTGTGGGTCCACTTTAAGAATAACTGGAGTTGCGACGGTGGAGTCCTAGCAACAGTGAAACAAGCAGTAAATATCAAATTCACAGGAACACCTGCTACAGCTCTGCAAGTCTAATAACATGTTAACAGCTAGAAGCCATGAAGACGCATTCTAAAAAGGATACCGTTGCATTACACTGTGTAACAATTTGTTTTTTTTTTTTTTTTTTTTGTTCCTGGGTAGTAAGTGTTATTTCCTAATTGCTTATGCCTCAAAAGTATAGAACATGGCTATTATTCCCCACAAACTTTGCTTTTGTGACCAGGACAGTGATATTTCAAAATATCACTATTTCCAATGGGAAAATGGGCAAACGTGTGTCTTTTCGTTCACATAACATATGAATCCAAATTAACGTGTATTTATACTAAAGTAATACAAAGATGACTACAAAAGATTTAGAAGTGAGTAGTTTTTCGAGATTTACAATTATACTGTAAATACATAATTATACTGTAATTATACTGTAAATACAATAATCTTTGTATTACTTTAGTATAAATACACGTTAATTTGGATTCATATGTTATTTTTTTCTGACTTTATGTGAACGAAAAGACATACATTTGCCCATTTTCCCATTGGAAATAGTGATATTTTGAAATATCACTGTCCTCGTCACAAAAACAAAGTTTGTGGGGAATAATAGCCATGTTCTATACTTTTGAGGCATAAGCAATTAGGAAATAACACTTACTACCCAGGAACAAAAATTGTGTTACATAGCGTTATCAAACTAAGCAGACAGAATTCAGCTTGGGATATTGTATGTGGTAAAGTAAATAATGGCAACATGACAACTTCTCTCCGCAGAATAAGAAATGCACTGTCTTAACTCATGCTATGTAATTGTCTAAGGCAAAGGTCCAAATACTGGAATTAAGTACATTAATTTATTTTATTTTTTTTATCTATAGAGAACACCTGATTTCAACAACAGGTTCTCAAAGAAGTTCATAATTTGTTCCATCCATCCATTATCATTAACTGCTTAATCCTTTACAGGGTTGTGGTTAGCCGGAGCCTAATCTGGCAGACACAGGGCGCAAGGTAGGACTACATCCTGGATGGGATGCCAGTCCATCACAGAGCACCACACACACACACACACACACACACACACACACACACACACACACACACACACACAGAGGGCAATTTAGGATGAACAATCATATATGAACTGTGACACTAGGGCTGAAGATTCCAACATCTAAGTTACAATGGTTTGTGCTTTATCACAGCATAGAATAATATCTTTTTTGGAATTAAAATTATATGCTATAAACACAAATATAATACAATTTACAGGTGACCAGAATTAAACCAAGGAGAAAGATATGACAACGTGTATATTTGACAATTACTTAAAAGTTATCACTCAATTCTGACATTATTCAGCCAATGAATGGAGTTTATTCAGCACACGTATGCATTTATTTTTCTTTTATATAATTATGGAAACGCAGACTTGTAAACTAAAAGATTAAATATTTGTATGATTTCGATATTTTACCAAATGAAGATGCAACATTTTAAAATTGGTAACAGTACTTACAGCAGGTATTGTAGTAATCATTTGCTGAATTTAGATGTACAAGGGCAAGCAACATTAAACCAACAATTTACATCTCATTTAAATGTTTTGAGAACACTAACTATATTACAGCTCCTACTGTTGAACAAATAGGCTTAAAGCATTTCATTTGCCATGACAACACTTAATGTACAATAATGTATTTCAAAGCTTAAGGCTGTCAATATTTCAGGCATAGATTATCATAGTTTGAATGGGAAAGATTGCCAATCTGTACAATGTACAGACTTCACAATAATAAGCATATGATACCCCTACACTGCACTCATATATGTGTGTGTGTGTGTGTGTGTGTGTGTGTGTGTGTGTGTGTGTGTGTGTGTGTGTGTGTGTGTGTGAATGGTGTAAATGTTGTTAAATGTAGTCTATACAAAATGTTTATACGAAAAGTGCAACATGCAAAATGCTTATAAAAAAGTGCAACAAAACTGTAATAAGAATAAAACTGAATAAGTGCATTAGTAAATGGAATTGACTAACATAGGTAATAGGTATCAGAAACTATAAACAACCTACATGACTATCTTTCTCTGATTCAAAATTTTCTTAAACATTTTTGGTTTTGCTTTTTTGTGTAACAGTAAATCAGGTTAGCATGACAAGCCCAAACCAGCTACTTAAGCTAACATCTGGCGAGTTGAAAGTGTGCACTGGGCACACTGGCTTCAAGGAATGATTTTTATAAACTGTGGGCTGCTGGGTACCAGAATAATCACCAGACCACACTGCTGTTCAAAAAGCACTGCCACTAAATCCTGCAGATGACAAAAAGAACTCAGCAGCGCAAATGATAAAAAAAAAAAAAAAAAAAAAAAAAAAGGGAGCCCTCATCATGCTCTAACAGTCTCCTTAATTAGATATGCTCCGTGTAGAAATAAAGAGGCGACATTTAGATTGATGCAGGCTAAGACCGCTGTTCTTGTCATGTTAAGGGACAACTGCTATTTTTTCACTACCGAGGCTTACATGCTGACTTTTAATATGCAAGGGCACAATCATTTTAAAACAGCTTTTGAGTTTTATAACGCAACAGTTAGGAAATAAATACGCCATTAATCAAATGCAAACAGTTTGAGGTTATTTTGTTTCATACTGTCTATTTTGATAGCAGTGGGTTATTTATTCATTTGCTTTGAACACACATTTTACAAGTGGGCGTTCTTGTTCCTAAAGAACCTGGCTCTAATTACAAAATAAAACGTTTATTTTTACTTAACAGGGTAACACTGATAGGATGACATACTGTAGGCTATACATTTAGTTCCTCGCACCTTTCACTGATTAAATTAATTTTACAGGTGAAAACAATAATCTTATGTTACTTGAATGGTGTGATCATTCTATCAAGTTGTATTGATGTCATTTATTTTACAGTATCACCAGGAGAATAATCATGCGATTAACTGAACATTCGTGAAACATGCAACATATTCTATTAAATATACAGTTATAATTTAAATCAGATGCTGAACCATATTTGTTTTATTTCTTATGGTTTCAATTAGTAAAACACAAATAGCATAACACAATACATCACACACACACACACACACACACGCGCACACGTGAATTATGCTGCAGGATTGGATAGCTCTGTGATATGACTAAACTGAAAACATAAGTATATTGTTTTAGTAAAGTTTGTTTTGATGCAGTTCAGTTTTATTTTATTCTAACACAATACAAACTTGTTGCGTCCTTATTGACCTGTAAATTAAAAGTGATAACATACCTTTGACTGAAGTCACTGTACTTTTATGTTGTATTCATTTATAGCATATAATTTTAATTCCATAGACAAAGAAAACAGATAGGTAACCATATGCATGTACTGTACATTAAGAAATTATTTGAACCGTGCTACTGCATTTTGTAATGCAATAAAAAAAAAAAAAAAAAAAAAAAAAAAAAAAAAAAAAAAAAACTTAAGTTTATTCAACAGCTATAACAGACACCATATTATGTCAGAAATGAGGGTCAACTGATTTAAAAAATAAAATAAAATTAAAAAAACACAGCATGTCAACTTTTTTTCATCTGCTAAGGTTTTTTCTACTAACACATATTTTGCAATATAAACAATATTGCAGTAAGCCTGCCCCATAATACACATGCTGGTTTCAAAATACAAGAGTTGAATAGCGTATATTGTTGTCATTGCTATTGTATTGCATAACCAGAATAAAAATGAAAACGAAAAAAACACGTATTTCTATTACGTGTATACTTACATCATCCCATTTCAGAAACGTATTGCCTTTCTTCAGGCTTTCAGAGACGCAGACAGGTTTGAGCTGAAGCGCATGAACCCCAGGCTGTGCCCCAGCCATTTACGCATTCACACTTTCCACTGAGTAGATAACTAATTTTTTTTTTTTTTTTTTAATTTAAAAGGTATATATATATATATATATATATATAATATATAATATATATATAATATATATATATATATATATAAACCGGTAGGCCATTCGGCCAATCAGGCTCTGATCAAAGACATACAGTGATTGAATGAGCTAGCAGCGTACACTATCGTTTCATCCTTCAAGTAATCAGTACTGCTTTGAAGGTTCTGAATCTGAACAGAAAGCAGACAACAAAATAGAATGAGAGATTACGAAAGAGACGCTTCCTCCTGCACTATCGCTGTTCGCAATTGACTGGAGAAGTGAGCATAGTGAACACACTGCAACTCTGCACCGTTTCATTCACAGCCCTCCATGCATCGCTGCCCAGGTCACTGGGACTTAGCGCCTCCTAGTGCGCAACATCAACGGCAGGATCTTTTGATTACAGACATCTTTTAGAAGAAGGTATGCAAACACGTTTGATAACGATCTCCCAAGGCACAATGGTCGAACACAATGTGCTCTTTCCACAGTAACCCACTATAAGTGGTTATCTAAAGTCCCTTTATTCTCACCATGTTTCCTTGTCGTCATATGTTTTAAGCTTTGAAGTAGCAGTAAGTTAAAAAATAAGTGTCATTCATTTTATAAAGTTTGCTTTCCAGAAATATATAATTTAGCTACCCTATATCCTGTAGTGTGTGTGTGTGTGTGTGTGTGTGTGTGTGTGTGTGTGTGTGTGTGTGTGTATATATATATATATATATATATATATATATATATATATATATATATCGCGACATGCGCGCGCCCGCACGCGCACACACACACACACACACACACACATATATATATATATATATATATATATATATATATATATATATATATATATATATATATATATATATATATATATATATATACTACACTATATATAATTTAAATGCAGAGCAAGATAAAGGTGTCATAATGCCCAAAAGGTTGTTCCCTACTAAACAATGTTGACACTATCAATTCTACTGGTATTTCATATTTAAAAAAAAAAAACAATACATGTTTTGTTTAGCAAGCTACAGTATAATAGAATTTGAGTACATTTGGGTCATTGTCACGGTGTTTACTCCTAAGTGTAATGTACCCCTCTTTTTTGCACACTCCACTGGTTACTTATCTCTGCTCACATTCAATTCAAGACCCTTGTTCTTACCTACCATTCTCCTCACCACACGCTCTCTCCTACCGTTCCCTCGTGGCTCCCTACACACCCTCTCGACCTATCTGCTCCTCCTCTACTGGTCGACTGGTCATGTCCTCCCTCCTGTCTCCATCCTCCCATGTCCGCTCCTCTTCCCTAGCCCCTCTGTGGTGGAAACAGCTACCGGAGAACTCCAGAACTACACTATCTCTCACTGCCTTCCACCACCTCCTCAGGAGTGCACTCTGTGACCTCTTGATTTACCCCTCCTACTATGTATTGTATTCCCTGATCGAAGCACCACAATACTGGATTCCCATCTGATGCACTATCCATGCACAATTGCACTACTACTATGTCATTGTAGATATAAATTGTTGTAATCCTAACTTGTTGCATATTATTTTAAATTGCACTTTTGTAGTGGAATGTTCACCTACTGTAACTATACTGTATTTAAATATTGGCCTTGCTGTAATCCTGTACTGCCTTGTAGTCACCTTGGATAAAGGTGGACTGCCAAGTAAATTAAAAAAAAAAAAAAAAGAATAAATAAGCATTTGCAATTTCTTGTACCAGACAACCAATTGAAAACCAACACAGCCAGCTATGAATTGTATTTTCAAACAAAAAAACCTTTCAGGTAGTCTTTGCTCATAGCATTGCATAAAACTGTAATGGCCACCTGAGATTCTAGCTATCACAAGCCTAAACCCACCGCTGCTACTGCATAACTACTGAAATTACTATATGATTGTGCTTTGAACATTTTTTAAAGCAGCTGGGAGTTAGACCACACGACTTTTTAACTTGACCTCAGAACTAAAGGTAATATGCATATATTTTTAAGCATTTCAGGCAAATCAAACACAATGACCATCCATGAAGAAAATTAGTTTGAGGTACCCGTAAGAGCTTTAAGTGCCTAAAAGATGTGTTTTTTTCTCCATATTAACTCATTGTAAACAGCTCTTACTGTATGTTTTGAAGATTAATGGGGTGATGTAAGGATACGCGCAAAGTGATTTGCGGGTACAAAACCCCCATAATGCTACCGTATATCATGTTTATCAGCCTTAAAGTTTGATTTTATCGGCCAGTAAAAATATGGTGTATGTAAAGGATGGTGTTTACCTGGCGTTCTGCACCTGCTATCAAATTTTGGCATTGTAATCCATTAAAATTATATCGAAATGTATTCAAATGAAGAAAAGAGCATGGAATTGGGTGGGATCTGGATACTAAGCGGGCACAAATATTATAATGTGATGTAGGGATTGTGCCTTGCACTTAGGCAATTGCTGACCCTCCAAAAACTTTACATCTTTTCATACAAGGTACAAACCATTGTAGAAGCTAGTAATTAAGAGCTGTATAAAACCATACACCTGCAGAGACCTGTCATTGGCTGCAGGGTGGCTGCTGTGGTATATATACAAAACTTCGTAATGCGGCGACACTTGGCTATTGTTGCGGAAAGGCAGGAATACGATCAGAGGAGAAGGGCAAGATGAAGAAGACCCTCATATTCAATCCCAGGGTCACTTTGTTTGGGATGCCAGATGATGCAGTGCTAAAGCATTATAGTCTCACTCCACAGGTCATCCTAGACCTAATATCTGAATTGATGGATGAGCTAGACCCCAGCATCAATCTAGGGACCGCTATCCATGTGAAAGTGCTGTATTCTCTGCACTACTTAGACTCTGGTTCCTTTCAGACCACAGTTGGAATGTCTGGAAGGATAGCCCAAGCCACCTTTTCCAGAGTGTTATGCTTAACTTTCTGGATGTCATGCTGAAAAGGACAGGCCAATACATATAATTTCCTAAGGATACTAGCATAGCTGTTGTTGGCTGAGGCTCTTCCAAACAATTCCGTTTCATGCTGAGTGATCTCAGCCGTAAAGACTCTCAGCTCCTTCTCAGAAAACGTTTCCTTTTTTTTCCGTGCTCCAAGAAGACTTTGCTGCCATTCCTCTGACAAAGTTTTTTTTTTGGTTTGTATTGTTGTGCTCCACAAATGTCATACAATTTGAATTTAGAATGGGCATGCATGCATGTCTCCTTTTCCAAATTTGCCCACAGTGGGAAATGTAAATGAATATTACAATTGAGGAATTAGGATTGAAATGGGATTTTTAATTAACACATAATTAGGATTTGTTAATTACAAACTAATTCAAACTAATTCAAACGAACTAAAAACTGGTATACACTTTAGTTTGTGTGTATATATATATATATATATATATATATATATATATATATATATATATATATATATATATATATATCTATATATATATATATTAGAAAAGACATGTCATTCCATATCTACTTAGTTTTGCCAGCAAAACTTACTGGGGTCTCATAGAAACACAAGTGCTCTGCCATTCATTATGAAAATCACAGAACTGAAAAGATAAACAAGAAGTTATGAAGTACACCAAACTAAATATTCTGAACTACAATAAATTTCACGTAATATATGCTTTCTGTCAGGTACCAAGGCAGTGAACAATGCTACAGCATGGGGATCCAGGTGCAAAGGGACTGGATGCAAATCTGGGTCATTGCCCCTTCCAACTGTACGGTTATGGAGAAATAGATAATAATATAGATAATGAAATACACTTTACTTTGGTAGTCTTTCACCTTAGTGGCTTCAAGGTACAGTGCCTATAGAAAGTCTACACCCCCTTTCAAAAGTTTCACCTTTTGTTGCCTTATAGCCTGGAATTAAAATGCATTCAAATATATATATATTTTTTTTCATTTATCTACACATCCTACCCCACAACTTCCAAGTGAAAAAAATATTCTAGAAATTTGCAGAAAATTAATTAAAAATAAAAACTGAAATAGCTTGATTGGATAAGTGCAACCCCCTTGTAATAGGAATCCTAAATTAGCTCAGATGTAACCAATCACCCTCAAAATCACACACCAAGTAAAGTGGCCTCCATCTGTGTTAAATTGTAATGATTCACATGATTTCAGGATAAATTCAGCCGTTCCTGTATGTTTCCTCTGCTGGGTAGTGCATTTCAAAGCAACGACTCAACCATGAGCACCAAGGCGCTTTCAAATGAACTCTGGGACAAAGTTGTTGAAAGGCACAGATCAGGGGATGGGTATTAAAAAAAATCAAATATTCCTTGGAGCATGGTCAAGACGATTATTAAGAAGTGGAAGGTGTATGGCACCACCAAGACCCTGCCTAGATCAGGCCGTCCCTCCAAACTAGATGACCGAGCAAGAAGGAGACTGATCAGAGAGGCTACCAAGAGGCCAATGGCAACTTTACAAGAGCTATAGGCTTTTATGGCCAAGACTGGTCAAAGTGTGCATGTGACAACAATATCCCAAGCATTCCACAAATCTGGCCTGTATGGTAGGGTGGCAAGTAGGAAGCCATTACTCAAGATAGCCCACCTTGAATCCCATTTGAAGTAAGCAAAAAATAGACTCAGGAGATTCTATAGCCATGTGGCAAAAAGTTTTGTGGTCTGACAAAACTAAAATGGAACTTTTGGGCCTAAATGCAAAGCGTTATGTTTGGCGCAAACCCAACACAGCATATCACCCAAAAAACACCATCCCTACTGTGAAGCATGGTGGTGGCAGCATCATGTTATGGGGATGTTTCTCATCGGCAGGAACTAGGGCACTTGTCAGGATAGAAGGGAAAATGAATGAAGCAAAGTACAGAGAAGTCCTTGAGGAAAACCTGCTGCCCTCTGCAAGAAAGCTGAAACTGAGACGGAAGTTCACCTTTATCATAACAACGACCCAAAGCACACAGCCAAAGCTACACTGGAGTGGCTAAGGAACAAAAAGGTAAATGTCCTTGAGTGGCCCAGTCAGAGCAATGACCTAAATCCAACAAAAAATTTTGGGGTGTAGACTTTCAATAGGCACTGTATATACAGTATAGTACATTGCATTATACAGTACTGACCATTTCTCTCCTTTTTTAAATTCAAGTTTACATATTGAAGAATATTTGAACATAAAACATTATGCATGCCTACTGGTTAGACATCATGGTTGTTGAAATAGTTACATTATTAGGTTTGATAAGTGGCATATGTTAAATAATTACACTCAAGCAGTGTTCTTTTTGTACACATTGAGAAATGGCAACTAAAAAAATTCCCTTTACAGCCTGCAAAAGTGAGATAACAAAACATTTATGGTGAATTTTATCTCTGATTGGTTTCTATGCATTAAAGCTGCAAGCTCTAAAATTCATGATCCCCAGGTGACTTCTTTTTAGTACATTGTTCCATAATTTAATCTTCTGCGCATATGGCTTCATTAAAATTGCTGGCTAACCAATTTGTTTACATTCCCCAAAGATAGTTTATCTCTTTTCTTTAGCCAGTTTGTGGAAAAATACAATATGCAGCCACAGGAGTTTGTTAGTGCCAACAGCTCTGCTCTGTTCAAGAAAACTACATAAAAAGAAAAAGGGGTATTTCAAATTTCTGTTATAATGGTAAAAATGTACTGGACAACAGCTGATACTTTTAGAGATTTGAGCAATAACAACCTTATATTTTATATAAATATTAATGGTATGGGGCATGTTGGTCAAAGCCACTGATCTATAAACACTGGATAGGATAAGCCACTATCAGGCCTGTGGCCATCTTGCCACATCCCAACAAAGTCCAGCCTGCCACAGTTTGTCACTTAATTTTCTTTATTAATTTGACAAAGATGGCTCACTGTTCGGCCTTTGCATGCAGCAAATTATCAACCAAGGGATGTAGCAAGACCTTCCACTTGTAAGCATTCATTTTAGGTTCATAATGTATTAGTTAAAATAATTGTATTGACTTTAAATTAGCCAAGTCACTCTGGCCACTCCCATATACCCACCCACAAAATCAAGGGCATAATTGACAATTTTTTTTTTTTTTAAATGAGTAATCTATTGAAATTAAAGCAAGAAAACACAATCACACTTGTTTTAGCAAAATGGATAAGAAAGACATCAATAATAAATATTTTAAGTATTTTTTATAATTTTTCCTGCACAAGTTCAAGTTCACGGAATTTGTCAAAAATATTAGCATCCCCTTTGTTTTTAATCTATAAAATGAGCTCTTAAAACAATCACTACAGCAAGAATCACACATTCAAAACAAACAAGTTTCGGATTTTCTTCCCGTGCCGAACTCACCTCGAATTTAGTAATGCTATAAGAAAATTATGGACCACGAATTTGTTGCGGAAACCGCAACTTTGAACCAGACCACAAGTTTTTATAGTTGCCGCAACTTTTATTGTGACTGCAATGTTTCTATTATTTATATGTAACTTCATTGCAAAATAATGCAGAAAAATAAACTGAAACAGAAAAGGAAACGTCACTCTCACATTGTCTTTTGCTAGTGGGGGATTGCTATGCCTTGTCATCCTCTCTAGCAAATCAGTGATCTTCTTTCCCATTGCTACTGGGCCATGATGCAAGTACACACTTACTGTTATATTTTTTGACTGAAGGTTTATTGCTGTTTTGTAATACTGTAGTGGCATTTCAATTTTGTGAGCGAGTTTTTACTGGTATACATGTACTGTGTGGTATGCTTTAGGCAGTGTGGTCCACTTGTTAAAGTCCAGGGCTTGTAACCAGATCAAGTTCAAATCCCACCTCTGCCAATGACTCACTGTGTGACCCTGAGCAAGTCACTCAACCTCGTTGTGCTCCATCCTGCTGATGAGATGTTAAATCATATATATATATATATATATATATATATATATATATATATATATATATATTATTGTGATGGGGTTTGGTGGGTGTAGTGCTTGTGGGACCGGAAGTGACGACACAGAGGCAGGAAGTGAGGTGCAACCAGAGCACCAGTGAGGCAGGGCTGGGCAGGGTTTTATTAATATTCCACATGAAGAATAATATCAGGAGTCAAAGACAGGTACAGTATTGCACAAACCAAAATAAGAAACCCCCTTGAATACTAGCAATAGTAATCAAGGTTTGAAATAAAAGCAGTAAATAAAACAGTCCCACACTACACAGAAACACAGCTGCTGCCACAGCTCCCTCCCGAAGCTTCACAAAGGCACAGAGACAAAAAGGTGCTGCGCTGCAGATCCGTCCAGGTATCCAAAGGGGTAGGGTAGGGAAAGCAACTGTTAGCTGCAATTCTTTACTTGAAATGAAGCACGGCGTAGAACTTATTTCAAATGGTGTTAAAGTGGGAGAATTAAGAACTATTTGTATGTTTTTTTTTATTTTTTATTGTTGTTTTTGAACAAATGAACAAAAAATCATCTTGACAGCAAGTATATACTGTACATAAGTGCACACTGTTTATATTTATGGCCGCACTGAAACTGCAACTTAAATACACAGTGGCCGCAACTTCATGATAAAAAAAAAAAAAAAAAATTCTAACATGATATATATATATATATATATATATACATATATATACACACACACACACACACACACACACACACACACACACACACAATTTAGGTGACTAAACCAGTGTAGTGCAACAAGCAGAGGCTTCTGTTACAGCAGGAATAACATAAATGTTTAACACTTCTGATCCAAAGATCCCAACTGGGATGAGGCTGAAGCCCTGAGCAATGCATAGTAAATTGAGTCATGTATTGGTTAAAATCCATGGCACCAGGAAGCTTAATAATCATTTACCTCATGCTCCACATGTTGATCACCACACCAGTAGGCAGGGTTTGACCTGTTCCTTCCAAGTAAATAGAACAAACAGTCCCAAAGATACTATACACTGAAAACCAATACATCAAGCATCAGTTAGATAATGTAGGTCATATTGCCTCATTTTAAACAATACAAACAGATAAGTGATCAATTTAATTACTTTAAGACTTCAAATTCAGAGACTGACAAAAAATGTATTCAGGAACAAAACAACAGCAGTGTAAACAGTAAGCCTTAACACCTTTGCTTCAAATGAAGCCCTCTTGGCAAATCTGATAATGATCCATTCCCTGGCCCCTCAAAGGTCCTGGAAGGACTAATACAACCATAGTAAATGTGAAAGATATTTGGGAACATATAAATATTTCAAACAAAATAAGTAACAAGCAAATTAAGAGACAATGTAGACTAAATAAAGCTATCTCGAATCAAACAAGTCAGTAATAAATAAGATACAATAAGAACTAGAGTTTCTAGCAACTTTACAGCTTCCAGTACCAGTACCAACACCAATACCAAACACTTTAGCAAATAGTGCAAAATGGCAGTAACAGTACCAAACATTTTAGCAACTAGTGCGGAATGCCAGTACCAGTATCAAACTATATGTGTTCCATTGTAACCATCAACCATCACCCTATCTTCACACTTTCAGGAGTTATAAGCCAGTTTTACATTTGACCTTTAGGGGAGACCAAATCTTAAATACAACCATACTAGGATCATGTGTGCCAATTTTTGGTTCAATCAGACTAGTGGTTTGGGAGTAGAAGATCTTTGCAGTTTGTGATTATGACATCTGTACCGTGTGATCTCTTCTGCCCTGCCACAGCAGCTTTAAAAGAAGATAGACACTCATTGTTGCCTTGCCTTCTTCACACTAGCTGAAACCCACAAGGAAATTGATAAATATGTTTACTTTATGAAAATAAAACACTCTGCTTGAAGCCATTTATTAAATTGATAAAGCCAGCACTTCTTCCTGTCAGGCTTCATCAAGGCAAGCCAACATCTGACAGGACAGAGCACCAGAGTGTTTCTTTCTTAAAATAATCTCCCACAGGGTCTTGCTACTTCTTTTATATTATATTTTTAAGACTTACAAGATTTCTGAATGCAACATTTCATTGCTGAAGTAGTTTTACCTCTGCGGTGCGTGACATCTCTGGGTTTCATTTTCTGCTATATTTAATATGTTATAGATGCATGACTGTGTTTGTTTTACCCCCTTGTGTCAATAAGTAGGCTTGAGTGGCATGTGTGGCGACGTCACAGACAAGGAAGTAATGTTCACGAAACAGGTACAGGGCTGAAATTGTATGGCAACGCAATATATTTTTTTAACAACGAAAAATGAACTGAGACAAAATACTTTTAAACACAGAAAACAAAGGTTATGTGGGCCAAATTAAAATAGAACACAAACACAAGTAATATTTAAACTAGAACGAATACCTACAAGGTCTCACAGTTGGTAGCAATCGTCTTTCTTGTACTCACAGTATTGTTTTACATTCCTCGTCTTAGCTCTCTCCTCAGACAAAGGATCTCTCCTGACTTTTATAGTTTGTAGCTGGAGCCCAATTAATCAATCATTAACAGTTACTCAATCAAGGCTCCAGCCACATTCTAACATGTATTTTGGCAGGAAGAAATTTAACCCCCTCCCTGCTGATCCAAAACACACAAACACAAAATCATATTAATAATAAAAGGAAAAAATACAAATAAATTAAGTAAAGTGTACATTTCTGTATTAAAAAAATATGGAATATTAATTATCATTAAACATCAGGCGTCTGTGTGACAATCATGGGGTTTCCATGCGGAGCAGTTTACACATGAAATGGTGATGCGTGTGCACGTTTGAGAGTACAGGTAAATCAGGTTTGTGGCCGAAAAAAACGGCCAAAAAGAGGGATAGGGTAAATCTCATTTACTCGTCTAAATGACGAAACACACAAGGAAATTCATGCCCAGTTTTGCATGGAAAATCACATTTCACATGTAAATGTTAATGAGCATGTTTATCCTTAACTATAAATACTGCAAGGGACCAGATCAGTTGTTACTGTGGATTCCAAGACAGCAGAAAGTAATGGCTGATGGGCGGTTTTATGGTTAACAGTGGTGCAGTTCACCTTAATGATAATGCTGGCGGCTTTTTTATTATTGTTTTTTGCTGTGTCTGAACTGTCATGTTATATATCTCTTGTGGGTTTACAGTTCTGTATAAAACCACATATCTGCCCTCCACGTTAATAAATATAGTTGGTGAACTGGATGTCATGAGCCAGCTTGATTGCCCAAAACAGCGCAACAACATCCAACAAGTTGTTGAAACCCTCTCAGAAGTGACAAAATAAAATTGCAAATGAACATATTGATTGTGTTTTATTTGTTTGCATCATTAATATTGAACACAACAGTAAATCCAACACAACTTAAAAGAAAGGAGAGAATCTCCTCAGATCGCTGCTGTCCAATTGAAACTGGCGGCTGAGGTTACCTTCACAGTTGCCAATTCTCCTTATAATAAGCGGAACTGGGCTTGTTTTTTTTGAGAGTCACAGGTTGGAATTTGCATAAACACCCACACTCTAACACGGGTTGCACTTGTTTTGAAATGCAGTGCTGCTTTTTTTTTCTCGTGAGATTTGGCAACACTGGTAATCTTCCCCGTCTGTCTCACAGGGAGCCACTGATTCCTGAACATCTAATTTTGTTGTTGACAAGACTTTGTGCAGTATACAGCAGGCAGTGGCAATTTTGGGAACAAACAGTGGGAACATCAGTTTACGTAACCTACCGTTCCCGTTCAATTCAAAGATGACTGCCAAAACAATACTTTTAGAAAAGTATACCAAAGCCGTCGCGAGGGAGCAGACAGTATATGAGGGACATCTCGCTACCGCCATCTAGTGTCGTACAACGCCAAGGACCCTGGTGTCTATTGAAGGCATAGAGGGATCTACAACGTTAAGTCGGTAGAACCTGGTAAATGTATGCAGAGTAGCCCAGCTAGCTGCAGTACAAATATCTGTCAATGAGGCACCTCTCAAGAGGGCTCATGATGTAGCCACATCTCAGGTAGAGTGTGCAGCCACCCTCCCAGGTGGGGGTAGGCTGGCATCAGTATACGCAGTCAAAACTATGTCCTCAATCCAAAGGGGCAGTTGCTGCTTAGAGAGAGCTTGACCTCGGGTCCATTCACCATGACAAACGAAGAGCTGATCAGACTGACGGAATTTAATCTCCTATCCATCTCCTCCGCAAAGGGAGGGGGATAGAAAGCCTCTAGTTCCACTGACTGATTCGAGTGAAAAGCTGTAATCACCTTGAGGAGGAAAGCAGGGTTGTGTGCAACGATGCCCTGTTTCCATTGTCCTAAATATACATACATGAACTGTGCACAGATAGTGCCTGTAACTCACTAATCCGCTTAGCGGAGGTGATAGCTAATAGACAGGCTGTCTTCACAGAGAGATACTTCAACTCTAAGGAACGTATGGGCTCAAACAAGGCCTTAGTGAGAGCCTGCAGTACCATGTCTAGACTCAATTCGGGGAGGACGTAACTGCCAAGCACCCTTTAGAAAACGGGTCGCCAGTATATGAGTGCCACTAGCAGATCTTGCAGAAACTGTAAAATGTTATAGGGCAATACGCATGCACCAATTTTGAAAATATTTCCACTTGTAGGCGTGCAACACTCTTGTGGAAGAAGCCATAGCGTTCTGCAGTGTACCCACTACTGCATCTGAAAGCCCTAAGGCGGTCCCGTTCAGGTGCCAGACCCACAGCTGGAGTCTGCCCAGTTCAGGGTGCCAGTAATCCAATATTGTATAATAGTTATTTACAAATTAATATTTAAAACGTTGTTAAATTACTTTTTGACCCATAAGAAATACTATACAAAATATTGTATAATGTGTATAATTATAATTTGTTAACAGACACATAACAGCCCTTTAAAACGTGCTGTAATACGTTTCTGTGCATTGAGTGATAGATGTCATTTTAGAGAAGGCTGTAGCATAAATAATAATAATAATAATAATAATAATAATAATAATAATAATAATAATAATAATAATTTAAACTCACAATCTAGCTTGGAGTTTTTTAAAATGTTAATTTCAGATATGTTTAAGTCAAGTAAAAACTATTGATAATAACCTATGTTGGGTTTAGTACTTTTGACTGCCCTACTAACAATTTCCCTGGAGCCGTTGAAGGTGCATTCTGCTGAGTTTATACACCTTTGCACTGGAACCCCCTTGCTATGTGCAATACCGTGTACTACTGGAACTGCAATTGCCTTGGTCCACCTTAAGGCTGTCGGCTTCACTTCCTGGTTTGTTGACAGAAGAGAGTGTCAACATGGCGGGGGGAACGGTGCTGGGAGCGTTGAAATTTATAATAAAAAACGTGCTCTACCGTACACTTTTAATCCTTGTATTAATTAATACTGTAAACTGTGCAAACTCGGTAGCAGGCGTACACGTATTGCCTGTTGCTGACACCAACTGGACGCTGATTCTTCAGGGAGAATGGATGTTGAAATTGTGAGTACTTTAATTTCTGACAAGGAAAAGTAGGCGGGGTGGACTATATAAAATAACAGTAAGGCCTTTCTTGAAAAAAACAAAACAAAAACAAAACAAACAAAAAAAAACAGCTTATTACATATGATGAAGTTACAGTAGGTTTGATCGATCTCGCAACTCGTTCAGTTTCATCGTTGTTGTATTCTATCTAAGCCTATGCACTAATGAAATTGATGTGATGGCGCGCAAAAAACGGAACTGTCTTCGTCACGGGTAACCAATTTGTTTTGTTCTCATTATTTAAAAACTGGCAATGAATATATATCTGATAATTGTAGCGTTTCAAAGCAAATGGTTAGACTGATCTAAAAAGAAAACAACCAGCTGTAGTCCTTCTGGCCTTATGCTTCAAGACATAGACATACAATGCGTTTTTAACGTGTTTGAAAAGCATTTCTTTCTACCTATGGTAGGAGTCGGTTAGCTGTGTGCTTGTTTTCATACGAATACCCTCTATAGGAGTACAAGACTACAACAGTGCATGCTCAAAATAACTGCATACTGTAATTGGTTCAGTGTCAAAAGTTTGTTTTCCCAGAAAAAAGTGCAACAATATTAGACAAATATTCAGAGCAGGTTAGCTTGAGAATAGTAACATTCCTTATGAGTTTGAATGAGGAAGCACATTCTATCGGGTTGTCTAATGGGCACATTTTCAAGATTATACTCTATAAAATAGGGAGTCCATGGGCCCTGCAAACAACTGGGGATTTGATACACTTTCCTGACAAAAAAGGCATGCTTACAGTGCATTTCCACCAATTAATTATGTCAAATAACAGTTTTGCATAAAGGAACCAACAGTATAAGGCATATATATATATATATATATATATATATATATATATATATATATATATATATATATATATTAGTATTAGTAATCGGTATCATGAAGGCCACTTATAATTTTGTACATATATTACATTTTATGTCAGATAGCACGCCTTGCTCTGCCTATAGAATGTGACATTCAAAATGAACATAAATATGCTTCCTATACATGGTATAATGAAATGTCTGTGAAAAAAATAGAGCATTGGACGTCCACAGGTGGTGTTACAACTGTTTAAATAACGTACCTGTCATTTTCTTTTCATTGTTAACATCTTGACAACTTTTCATACCTATAGCATAGTCTGCTTCAAAGCTATTTTCAAAATGTCCACTCTAGTGCACTGATAGTGTAAGGGTTATTGCCCACATTGTCAAACAGGTAACACAGCAACAAAGATTCGTGATGTGGTACAGAACAGAAAAGCCAGAGAAAATGTAATCGCTCTTCCTGCACTATCAAACGCCAGTGCACTAAGTGACCATTTTGAAAAGAGCTTTGAAACAGACTTTAGTTCTAAACATGCAGATATGAACGGTGGGGGTGTATTGCTCTAATGCTCTATAGTCCGGTGCAGAATCAAAGGATGCTTTTGGTCTTCATCATCATCAACATCATCGCCATATTTTTCATAAATAAAACCTTTCACAGTTATTATTTTCAAAATCCCCCAATCATGCATCAAACACTTCTTTACTTCTGGTGTCTGAGTCAGTGTGATATGTTGACGTATATTTGCAAAAACAGCAAGCAAGTTATACCAGTGTAAAGTAAAAGTAAACAAGTATGTACACATTTAGATCGCTGGTGATTTGTGGCTGTACCTTCCATTTTTCTCAGTGCACTCACAGATGCAAGGGATGTTTGTGCGAAATGCAACTGGATAAAAATGTCACCAGACAAACGTCAACCCCCAGTGGTGACGTCAGACCAAAAAGGAACACACACAAGCAGGTACTGCCAGGGAAAAACTGAAACGCTACGGTGTTCAGTTCTTTTATTTAGATAATAAAACAAAAGATTTAAACAAAACACAATTACACAAAGGAAAAGGGCACGTTGGCCAAACAAACAAACAATAAACACTAAGAAATAACGTGCTGGTTAATAAACCAGCACGTTTAGCAGTTGTTATTTCTCTGTGTTTACTAATATTTCCTCTCCTCCACATTCATTCTCCTCTCTGAACCCCCTTCCCCGACAAGGAAAGCTGCAGGCTGCACGAGTTTAATAAGGATGTGTGACTGTCAGCTAGTTAAACAATTAGTAGGTGATCAGTCACACATTCTCACAAGTTTTTAAAACAATAACAAATAATACAAATAATGTAAAAAGCGCACATATATATATATATATATATATATATATATACACACACCTAGGGCTGGGACATTCCGCCACACAAGGGTTGAGAGATGGTTAAGAATTGCTTGTGAGTCATCATAGGAGAGCTGTATAACAAAGTGACCTTCTGACTTCACTATCAATTTTGATTTTAATCTGGTTCATGACAACCCCTGTTGCATCAGTATGAGAATAGTGACATCTATGTTGTCATTTTTGACAGAATGAAATGTACTGAAACATTTTTCCCAAACAAAGTTGTTGTGCGGCTTCTTAAATACTGCATCATAAAATCAACTGAAAGATGAAATGTCGTTCTTCCATACAAAAGCCTTCGCAATGTAAACAACATGTGAAACCCAAGTAAAATACAACAGGAGCTATAGAACTAGTGAAGCTTGAACTATACTGGTGTCATGAAGGCCACTTATTATTGTGAGGTTTCGGTTTAGAACACCCTCAATCCAAACTAAACATGTTTGACTGTTTGTATATTTTACATATATCCAGAGAACTAATCAAACTTGCTCAGGACATTAAGTTATATGAGTGTGTAGGGTAAAAGGAGACTATATGTGACACATTTATAATGTAGGGAACCACTTTTGCAATTGTGATGAAACTTGGAAAGGGCATTCAATATCACAATTTATTAGGAGCATCAGAATCTTGGGGTATACGGAGGACCCCAGTTTGTCTCACAAGTTTGTACATACGGTGGATAGAGCCAGGTCATAAACTTATTCATGTTACTGATTTCTGAATTTACACTGTCATGCTTGTTACAATTCCTTGAAAATGTAACACACTTGGTGTAAATTTATGAGAGAGTATTATAAACAACGATGTGCTTTTATATACAGCTATGCTCCATGGTGCCCAGCTTGTCAGCAGATACAGCGCGACTGGGAGGACTTTGCAAAGCAGAGTAAAGCTCTTGGCATCAGTGTGGGAAAGGTCGACGTTTCACAGCAGCCAGGTACTGTACTGCTCATGATGCTAATACACGTTTTCAAATAGCTGTGTGAGTGTTCTTGTCATCATTAAGCATCTTCACGAGAGTGGCTTGCATGAGTTTGCAAATCCTCTGCCGCTACTACTACAACTGCTAATATCTCATCAACTGTTTCAGCTAGCAACTTCATATTTTCAGTGTTATTGTAACTCCTTGGTCAGACTCATTAACAGCACCCTTTGTTTTCCCTGTGACCTCAGCTGTTCACCATATTAAAGTTGTGTGACTTTTTGTATTCTGGAGACATACCACTTTAAGATATTAGCTTCATTCTCAAGTCTCTGCAGTATAGAGATAGTAATAATTAAGGCTGAGGTGATGCATCGATTTATCAACTATCGATAGTCAAGGGTTTAAGCAAAGGAAAGCTTTTATTTTTTTATTGGCTGAGAGTGTCAACAGGTAAGATGGTCTGATACAGATTACTGAGTTGCTCTGATACCAGGGACATGCACAGTGCTATATGGGATACTGAGACCTGTTTTTTTTTTTTTTTTTTTTTTTTTAAAGAGGATGCAGGGAACAGTGGAACCATTTTTACACGTTGCATTGCATAAATTACTGCTTTGTAATAGAAACTAAATTATTGAATAGGGATGAAACACGGCTCTCTTACGTCTGTGTTTCAGAAACGCACTGCTGTTATTTTCTTACGTTTTATTAAAATATCCTGGTTATATGAAGCAGAATTCTGTGTAAACGCAGTGCATGGAGATGGCACCATTTAACATCAAACAAAATCTTTTATTCATTGAACAACCCCTGAGTAAAAATTAAGAAAAACAACCAAGATCATTCTATAAGTTGTGTCTTTGATTAGGAGTATTAAGCATCACGGCAAGTAGTGAGCAGGTACTCAGTAATAGTGGGCAGATTGTAAGCAAGTGGCAGTCTTCGCTTCAATGAAAAATAAATGTGGACACTATCATGTTCCTTAACACAATTAAAATATAAGCAACGGACAACACTCTAATTACTAAACTGCTGTGGACAATGATAACTTTTTTAAAATTTGTTTTGTTTTCTTCTCTTGATTGGTTGTTATTCTGACTGGTTATGGATTTAAACAGCTTTTTTGGGAGGGATTTTGCTTTGACCCCCAACTGGTACAAATCAACACGAATAAGGTAAAAAAGTAACATTTACTATATTTTTAATTACTATATGCATAAACTGATGTAATCAATTTAATATGCATAATAGTTTTTTAAAGCATTACTAGCAATGTTACACAGTAATCCACAGCTCCACATGCAGTTTTTTTGTTTTTGTTTTCTTTTTTACCCTTTCATAACGTCAATAAATCGATGCATCGGCTTTTTTTGGCGAATTATATATTGTTAGTGAAAAATATCTTTATATCCCAGTCTTAGTAATAATGTCTTTATAGCTGGTACAGTGCTGTATTCAATAATTCTGTCAATACAGTTCCATTACAGGTGGTGTACAGTGAAGCACTAAGGCACGACATGATAGATAGAACTGCAAATATAGGGCACTGCACCCTTAAGTGCACTGTTATATCATATCAACCCACCCCCTGGAGTGCCTTAATGCTATTATAAAACGATTATACAATGATCACATTTGTTTACTTTTTAAATGAACACAGCAAATGTAAAACAGTCTTTCCAATAACTGTAAATATCACTACGCACAGGGAAATAGTTCCAGTGAAAAGTAAACCTGTGTTTAAAAGCATCTTATTTTAATTAACATCAGTTTAATCAAACAGTAAATATAATACATATTGATTAAAATGTGTATTAAGTAAATCATTTCTGTATATCAATCATATTAACCTATTACATGTTAATTTACTGTTTCATTAATGCACATACATATTTAAACTTAATAAATTACATACATCATTTAATTAGCTTTAATTATAGATTAGTGATTTTTGGAATAAATTGTATTGTACAGATTGAAAAAACGTGCTCAGAATTGACTGTATTGATTGCTGTACTTCCAGAAGGGGCACTGCTACAGGTGAAAGCAGCGGCATCAGTGTGAGGATTCTTTCTTTGTGCCTTCAGATTTATATAGCTTCTCCAGGTCTGCTGGTGTTATTGTTTTTTCATTTGCACCATCTTAGTTTTTTAAATTACTGCTATGGATACGTTGTTAGCATTGCTAAATACTTCGTCCACTGAACCGTATTTGAGGCAGCCTTCCGGGTGAGGTCTGTCAAGGGAGCAGAGAGCGTAGCGAAGCTTGGGATGAACGTTCTGTAATAGCCCGCTAGTCCCAAGAAAGAGCGCACCTGGGTTTTGGTTGTAGGAACCGGCCAGTCAGCCAAGGCTTTCACCTTAGCAACCAGCGGTCTGATCTGGCCACCCCCTACTCGATACCCCAAGTACTCCGACTTACTCTTCCCAATGGCACACTTCTTTGGGTTAGCAGTGAGCCCCGCCTCCCGCAAGGATTGCAGCACCGCCGCCACCTTACACAGATGACTCGGCCAATCCTCACTGTGGATAACCACGTCATCTATGTAAGCAGCGGCATACTGCTGATGGGGCCGCAAGATGCGATCCATCATCCGCTGGAAAGTGGCGGGTGCTCTGTGCAACCCAAAGGGCATGGTCCTAAATTGGTATAACCCAAAGGGAGTCGAAAACGGCGTCCTCTGTCTAGATTCCGGAGTCAGGGGTATCTGCCAGTACCCCTTCGTTAAATCCAGTGTCGTCATAAAATGAGCTGTGTCTAGACGCTCCATTAACTCATCTACCCGGGGCATCGGATAAGCGTCAAATTTTGATTTCTCATTGATTTGTCTAAAATCAATGCAAAATCGAGTTGACCCGTCTGGCTATTGACTAAAACGATCGGACTGTTCCAGTCACTTTGGGACTCTTCTATTACCACCAGTCTCAGCATTTCGGCAATTTCCGCTTTTATTACCTGTCTTTTACGCTCAGGTATATGGTACGGCCTCTGGCGAACTAGCGCCCCCGGCTCAATATCAGTGTGATGATGGGCTACTCGAGTCTGCCCCGAGACGGAAGAGAACACGTCAGGAAACTCCGCCACCAGACCGTGAGCCTGACATTTCTGCGTTGGTGTCAGATTCTCAGCAATCTGTACCGATCCTTTTCTTGCCAACACAGAAAGATCAGGTCCCAGGTCCGTGACGTCATCTGCATGGGCCACGAACAACACCTCTGGTTGCAACCAAAGCTTTAAGAGGTCGATATGATAAATTTGTTTCTCTCTCCGTCGCTCCGGCTGGCAGATCTCATAGTCCACCTTCCCAACCTGGCATGTAACTTCAAAGGGTCCTTGCCACTTAGCCAAGAGTTTCGACTCGAACTGGGTAATAATAGAAGTACCTTATCCCCCGGCTGAAGTGTGTGCAACTGGGCTCCTCGGTTATACTGGGTCTCCTGTCTGTGCTGTGCCTGCTGCAAATTGTCATGCGCCCATTTCCCAACAGACTCAAGACGTTTGCGCAGGTGCAACACATACCGGACGGTATTGAATTGTCCTGCTGCTCCTCCCACATCTCTCTGACCAGATCGAGCACGCCCCGGGGTCTCCGCCTATACATCAGCTCGAATGGTGAAAACCCTGTAGAAGCCTGGGGTACCTCTCCGATCGCAAAGAGAAGGGGAGGAATCAGCCGGTCCCAGTAACGCACATCACTACGAATAAACCTGCGCAACATGTTCTTAAGGGTCTTATTAAAGCGTTCCACCAAACCGTCAGTCTGAGGATGAAACACAGAGGTACTAATGGTCTTAATTCCCAAAAGCTTACATGTTCCGCGGATTAGCCGGGACATAAAATCGGTGCCTTGATCGGTGAGTATCTCCTTGGGAATCCCCACCCGGGAGAAAACCTTCACAAGCTCGTTGGCAACAGACCTAGCGGACATAGATCGGAGGGGAATTGCCTCTGGATAACGCGTAGCGTAATCCAGAATGACAAGTAGGTGGGTGTATCCTGTCGCGCTCCTTTCTAGTGGCCCAACTATGTCCATCCCAGTACGCTCAAACGGAGCTTCCACTAGGGACAAAGGCACCAGTGGGGCTCGTGGAATGGCTCTAGGGCTGGCCTTTTGACATTCCCCACAACGCTCACAAAACCACTTAACATTGCCATCCAGCCCCAGCCAGAAGAACCTTGACACAAGCCTTGCTTTAGTTTTATCCCTTTCCAAATGACCAGACAGGGGAATAGCGTGAGCCAGCTGTAACAAATCCTCCTTAAGGGCTGAGGAATGAGCAACTGATGACGCACTTCACCAGTCTGGGGTAATTTATCAACAAGGTACAGTAGGTCTCGATCAATTTCAAAGTGGAGGTACGTGGCGGCGCATCTGGGCTCGACCACCCGACCATTAACCACCGCTGCTTGGTCAAAGAGCCTGCCCAGCATGTCGTCACGCCCTTGGTCAAGTCGGAAGTCACGGGAGCGAGCTAAGAAATCAGCTCCCATGGCTTCCAACTCGGGGTCAGGTCGATCCCGAGCAGAGGCAGCCGAGCCAGACCCCTGCGCTGGCTCCGCGACCTCCCCCTGGACTCTTCACCAACCGCCCCCACCTGAAACTTCTCCGACTCCCTCCATTGCCAGCCCTCATTCTTAGCGATCTGGCGCTCCCGTTTAGTTTTACGGGGTTTAAATCTATGGCAAAACCACTCTGGATCGCGAAAGGGAAAGATCTCTCCAATTACTTCCTCTTTCTTAGCCAATAAAGAGGACGGGGCTGTCAGGGCAGCCAACCAATCTTTAAACTGCTCACAGTCCCGTCCCAGAACTACTGGTACTGGCAATCGAGGACGCAACCCCACTTGTACTTGTCACCTGCTGATCAATTTCTACCTTGACACTAATCTTGGGATAAGTGCGCACATCCCCATGAATACATTTAATATGCATCTGTCCTAATATGCGTTTATGCCCTGGTGAGATTAGGCTCTCCTGTACTAGAGACTGACCACACCCTGAGTCCAGGAGAGCCTGGGTTTTTGTACCATCCACTGTCACAGGAATAACAAAACCCGGGTGCTGAAGTGACTGAGGTAATTGAACGCGCCTACCTGGTCGGCTGAGGTCACACTCCATCACAGGGTAGTCCCGGGCGAGGTGGCCCACCTCCCTGCACGTCCAACACCTCGGTGGGCTGGTTTCTGTCCCTGAAGTTTTGGCAAAAGGGGGAAACACTGGAGCCATAAAAGGGGCTCGCCGATAAGGCGTCCGTGCGAGACCCCGGTCTGACACTACAGCAGCCCGTGGGTATCCCCACCCTGCCCCAATTCCCGGGCCGGGAGCTCCCGCCGACACCTCCCGGCCAAATCCTGGACTACCCCTTCCCCCCAGTCCCTTCGCCCTCTCCGGGGCCAGTTGAGGGGACGATCCAGTAGCCGCACTCCTCCCGGGCAGTTTCACAGGCGTTGGCTCCGCTGCCTCGTACTGCTCGGCGAGTTCGACCGCCCAGTCCAGCGTATCTGGTGCCTGTCGCTGGACTCACAGCCAAGGTCCCGGGGCTAGACACTCCAGGAAGCGCTCCACCACGATCACCTCCACCACCCTAGCTTTGTTGTTCAGATCTGGGTTCAACCAACCCAGGGCGTAATCCTTCAGACGGTGGGCAATGGCTTGTGGGTGCTCCCCTGCCGCAAACTGCTCCTCCTAGAATTTCTTCCGATACCCCTCCGGTGTGGCCCCCACGCAATTAAGGATGACGGTTTTCAGCGTGGGGTAATCCATCATCCGATCCAGGGACAGCGTTCGCGCCGCTGCTTGCGCCTCTCCCGTGAGCTGAGGCAGCAGGTAGCTAGCTCACTGTGCTGGATCCCACCCGGCCGAGGTCGCCATGGCCTCAAACACCTCTAAATAGGCGTCGGGTCGATCCTCGGCCGTCATTTTTGTGGGGCGTTGTAACTGGGGGTCTGGAGCTGCTGGTCTAGCCGCCCCCTGCACTGCTGCCATGTGCGTCTGGCGCAGGAGGTCCATCATCGCAGCAAACTGTGTAGCATCCATTGCCCGTCTGTTCCTTCTGTGGATGCACTGCTTGAGGCAATGCCAGTGAATCCCACACCTGACACCACGTATGGAAGGGTTGTGGGTAATTCACTGAAAACACCACACAGGTGCCCAGTTTTATTTTGCAGGGTGCCTTATTTCTTTTTAGCCCGCAGATGGCGCTGTGGGTCCGTGGTCTGATTTACCAGCGATGGTAAACAGAACCACGGCCATTCCAAACGATGGTACACAATACCGGCGCCCTTGCAGGTGCTTCGAAACAATAATTCAAAACAGAAGGCACAAAGAAACAGGGAAAATAAAACAGTAACAAAACTATAAAGAAAAGGTGCTGCACTCTACAGCAGTATCCCGGTCGCCGCTGCCCGTGCGACCCGGATCACCGTCCTATGCTGCTGGCTAACTTGCCTGCTCAGCTATACTTTTAAGGGGTCTGCCCAAGTGTTCCCCGTCCTCACTGTCTCGCTCTGAACCTCCGTTCCGTTCTCTCCGACTGGTTCTCGGTCGTGGACCAGCGCTTCCGCACTCTCGGCGCATTTAAAAGGGCAGACCTGAGGAAACAGCAGAGCATTTTTTTATAGGGCTAGCAATCTCCCAAGACTCGCCTCTCAGCCATTCAGAGAGGGGGAAAGTCCACACACCCATGTTCCCACCTCCCCGTGTCACTGCCATGACTCACAGGCGGTTGTTGGACGACTGCCGCCCTCTTCCTGCAGTACTGTGAACACGCCAGCAGAGTCAGCACAGATCTCCCCCTGCTACAGCACATACAATGGCTCTCACCCCCCTTGGACTTGTCCACATTTTATTGTGTTGCAACATGGAATCAAAATGGATTTAATTAGGAGTTTCTGCCACTGATCAACACAAAAAAGGCCATAATGTTGAAGTGAAAAATAAAATCTACAAATTGTTCTAAATGAATTACAAATACAAAACAGAAAATAATTGATTGCATAAGTATTCACCCCCTTGAGTCAATATTTGGTAGAGGCACCTTTGGCAGCAATTATAGACATGTCTAATTGGATCAGTCTCTACCAGCTTTGGACATCTGGACACTGCAATTTTTGCAAAATTGTTCTTCTTTGTAAAATTGCTCAAGCTCCTTCAAGTTGGATGGGGACCTTTGGTGAACAGCAATTTTCAACTCTTTTCACATACTGTCATTTGGATTGAGGTCCAGGCTTTGACTGGGCCACTCCAGGACATTGACCTTTCTGTTTTTAAGCTACTCCAGTGTGGCTTTGGCTGTATGATTGGGGTCATTGTCCTGCTGGAAGATGAATCTTCTCCCAAGTCCCAAAGCTCTTGCAGACTTCAGCAGGTTTTCCTCCAGGATTTCTCTGTATTTTGCTGCATCCATTTTGCCCTCTATCTTCACATGCTCTCCAGGCCCTGACTCAGAGAAGCATCCCCATAGCATGATTCTGCCACCACCATGCTTCACGGTAGGAATGGTGTTCTCGGGGTGATGTGCGGTGTTAGGCTTGCGCCAAACATAGCGCTTAGCGTTGAGGCCAGAAAGCTCTATTTTGGTCTCATCAGACCATAGAATCTTCTTCCACTTGGTCTCAGAGTCTCCCACTTGCCTTCTAGCAAACTAGCCGAGATGTGAGTTTTTTTTTCAACAATGGCTTTCTTTTTGCCAATCTCCCATAAGGCCAGTTTTGTGAAGCACCTGGGCTATTGTTACTGTATGCACAGTGTCTCCCAGCTCAGCTGTGGAAGACTGTAACTCCTTTAGAGTTGCCATAGGCCTTGGTGGCCTCCCTGACTAGATGCAGAAGTAATAAGAATGTTCTTATATCCTAACCCTGATTGGTGCTTTTGAAGAACCTTATTCCGGATTTGCATTGAATTTTCCTTCGTCTATTGATGTAGTTTTTGTTAGGAAATGTACTAACCAACTGTGGGCCCTCCCAGAGACAGGAGTATTTAACCTGAAATCATGTGAAACACCTTAACTGCACACAGGTGGACTCCATTCAACTAATTAGGTGGCTTCTAAAGACAATTGGTTGCACCAGAGCTTATTTAGGTGTGTCATAGCAAAGGGGGTGAATACTTATGCAATCAATTATTTTCTGTTTTGTATTTGTAATTAATTTATACCAATTTGTAGATTTTATTTTTCATTTTGACATTATGGCCTTTTTTTGTGTTGATCAGTGGCAAAAACTCCTAATTAAATCCATTTTGATTCCATGTTGTAACACAATAAAATGTGGAAAAGTCCAAGGGATGTGAATACTTTTGAGAGCCACGTACTCGACGTGACTCGTATCCAAGGTTTTTAAACTGTTTGGAGGGGGGGTAGGATTAGGCCCTCTAATAGAGAATAAATTTGCAAACTAACCTAGGGGCCACAGAGCAGAGGTGTCCATTATATGTGTCATAAGTTTTACTAATGTCTAAAGAACCACTTATCTAACTGCTGTGTAATTTAGTTAGCACATTCCTTTAAAAAGTTATTGGGAAAAATAACAAATGTGGGTGCTTCTGTCTTTACAAACTTACATATTCTACAATTACATAAATGTCAAAGTATCTAGGATTGCATGGGGAACCTGTACATCTGTCACACTTATATTTTGACATGTATTCAGTGGATACAGTGAATATGATTTGCTTGTTTTTACTGACTGGGAATTAATGTTACTAACATACTCGATACCAAAAAAGTATTTGTTCACAAAGAAAAAGTCCATCCAAACAAGACTGTTCCATGGACCTGGCTGTCCACAGTTATAAAAAATAATTTGGGCTTAGCTTTGAAGTTATCCACTATGACTTGTATTCTATCCAGAGCTCTGAAAACAGAGCAAAACCTTTCACGCTGGCATGATCTACTCGGGCCACAACCTACACGGACAGGACCCGGTGTCATGCAGGTCGGGTATGCGATTTCACACTGCTTTTGATAAAGCAGGGTTGCCCTGGGTGACAGACACAAGTAAACAATGCACGTGTCAGTGCCCCGGAAGCAGCTGCAGCCTGATAGGTTAAAGGAAGTACAGATTTGAAAAACCCAGTAGCAGTAGCTTAATGTTTGTAGTCTGAGAATATGTAAGTCATGCATCAAAGCAGCAATTTACTTCAAAGAAAACATTTCAAAGCAAAAAAAAACATTGAATCCAGACCACATAAAAATTTGATTTTATTTAGAATTTGTTTAACAAAACAGAAATAAAATGTTAACATTTAAAAATTTAAATAACACAAAAACAGTGAAAGGTGAAATTGAACAGTACAATTTGTAAATCCAAGAATTCAGTATACTAACCTTAAATCAGCAATTTTGTTTAAAAAAAACACTACCAATTAAAACATTTTTTTCAAGAAACAAACACATCTAGATGTTTGTTGATTACTTTTTACATTGTAGACCAGTCTTTATTAATTTGTTCTGTGCTATGAGAGCTACAGTATGAGAACCTTTATTGTGACATGTACAGTGCTTATAGTAAGTATTCAACCCCCTTGGACGTTTTCAGTTTGTTGTGTTACAATTCTTACAGTTCTTGATGCATTTAAATTTGATTTTTTTTCCTTTGATTTACACAACCCACTCTGAAGAGGCAAGCAATTTTTTATTGTGAAGCAACAGTTAATGAAAAATGAAAAACTGAAATGTCTTGGTTAGATAAGTATTCACCCCCAAGTATTCAATACTTGGTAAAACCAACTTTGGTAACAATTACAGCTGTGAGTCTTTTGGGATAAGTCTCTACCAGGTTTGTACATCTGGCTCGTGCAATATTTGCCCATTGTTTTTGGCAAAATTATTCAAGCTCTGTCAAGTTGGATGGGGATCGTTGGTGGACAGCAATCTTCAAGTCTTGCCACAGATTCTCAATCGGATTCAAGTCCAGCCTTTGACTTTTGGAATTTTTATTGTGAAGCAACAGTTAATGAAAAAACAAAGCAAAAAACTGAAATGTCTTGGTTAGATAAGTATTCACCCCTCTGAGACAATACTTTTGGTAGAACCACCTTTGGCAGCAATTACAGCTGTGAGTCTTTTGGGGTAAGTCACAGTCACAGTGTTGACATAAAGAGATTCAGTAACAAATTGTGGTGGAACCGCACAGTATTTCAAAATGTGGGGCTTTTTTAAATGTTGTCATTGTTCACCTGTGGCAATACTAAAAGTATAACCACAGCCAAAGCTGGCATACAAAGACAAATAATTATTGACTAAATACATTTTCAGATAATAGCGCCTTTGAATCGAACTGTAACTGCAACAACCATCATCATATTACAACTCAGCTATCAAGTGGACCCTATACTCCCACACAGATAACATTTTATACTGTAATTCAATTGCAGGCATATGCAAAGTTTCAAATTCTACCTTTTAATTTAATATTGTTTTCCCCTTTCAGGTTTGAGTGGACGTTTTCTTGTCACAACACTGCCAACAATTTTTCAGTAAGTTTATGCCACATACACCGGGAATTTGATAACTTATCAGTAAATAGTTAGATAAAACTGTACAGAAACAAATCCCATTTGTCTTATTCAGAGGGGAAAAATACACCAGCATATAAGAATATATATTTAACCATCTGTAGCATTGTCACAGGGACGGCCGAAGTGGGCGGCGTCAGAACCAGGAAAGGTAATGAAATATACAAAACACAGGACGGATGAAATGAAATGATGAAGACGCCTGTTGGCGCCGGTTTATTACAAAATAAAAGGTTTACACAAACACGAAAAACACAGGACACGGCACTCTACGCCAAAATAAAACACTTCGGTTGACCCTTATCACTGATTAAAGGAGACTCCAAGGGTTAGTGCTCAAGCACTCTTACTAATTTCCTCCGTCTCCAATCCCGTTCTCCGCTCACCGAACACCCAACAACCAGTATGTGCCAACGTGCATCTATATATACTATTGTGCTGGGATTCAATTACCAATTAATTATTCACTTGAATCCCAGCACGTGAATTAATAAAGTGCAATTCCCCGTGCTCACATATTACTACATTTTACTTGCACGTGAAGTGCTGTGCAATCCTCGTGCCTAAATACAAATATACATTTTAAACACTCGTGTTACACAGACCCGTTTATATCCCGTGTACCAATAACCACACGCAACATATAACAGATAATATACACAGGGCGGGCACTTTGTTACATATACCCCCTCCTGTGCAAAGCACACATGGCCTCAATGGCCACCTCCCCCCTTAAAAGCCCAAAAGTCCCGCCCAAAGTCCTTGGCCAGGACCAGAGGCTTCCAGGGGCCCACAGGTCGTAATGCTGTCAGCAGGGTAGCATTCTCTGCCAGGGTAGTCCTAGCAGCGGAAAGGCTGCTTGGGGTGTGGTCTCCTGACCTTCCCCCTCCTTCGGCGCCGGCAGCTCCCCTTGGTGGGGCTTCAACCACCGTTCTTCCTGCAGGGAAGAAACTGCAGAGGGAGCAGGTCTGACCTCCCCCACGATCTCCGGCAGAGAAACTGCTGCTGGGGTTGGCGGTCTCCAGACCTCCTCCCCCTTCTCCGGCAGCAAAACTGCTGCTGGGGTTGGCGGTCTCCAGACCTCCTCCCCCTTCTCCGGCAGCGAAACTGCTGCTGGGGTTGGCGGTCTCCAGACCTCCTCCCCCTCCTCCGGCAGCGAAACTGCTGCTGGGGTTGGCGGTCTCCAGACCTCCTCCCCCTTCTCCGGCAGCGAAACTGCTGCTGGGGTTGGCGGTCTCCAGACCTTGATTGCAGCTTTGTGGGGTTCCGGCCACAGTACTTCCGGCTGTGATGCGGAGCGGCGGGCAACCCCAGGCGATGCAGAGCGGCGGGCAACCCCAGGCGATGCAGAGCGGCGGGCAACCCCAAGCGGCGGGCAACCCCAGGCGATGCAGAGCGGCGGGCAACCCCAGGCGATGCAGAGGCTGGCATCCTTGGGCGAAGCGAGGCTGGCATCCTTGGGCGAAGCGAGGCTGGCATCCTTGGGCGAAGCGAGGCTGGCATCCTTGGGCGAAGCGAGGCTGGCATCCTTGGCATGGCATCCTTGGGCGAAGCGAGGCTGGCAGTCAGGACAAGCTGGGGTGCGGGTGTTGGCCCTCTTTTCAGCCACTGCAGCCGGGAGGTTCTTCCCCGTGCTTCCCTCAGCAGCCTATGCAAGGGCTGCCTTAGACTGGTGCAGGGAGAGGCAGCTCCTGCTCCTCTCCCCCTGATGGTGATGGAGGCAGAGGCAGCTCCAGCTCCTCTCCTCGTGATGGTGGGGGAAGTGATACCAGCAGGCATTCACCCTCTGCTGGTGGGGGAGGTGATACCAGCAGGCATTCACCCTCTGCTGGTGGGGGAAGTGATACCAGCAGGCATTCACCCTCTGCTGGTGGACAGGGACCCAGCAGGCATTCACTGGTGGACAGGAACCCAGCAATAGTGATACCAGCAGGCATTCACCCTCTGCTGGTGGGGGAAGTGATACCAGCAGGCATTCACCCTCTGCTGGTGGACAGGGACCCAGCAGGCATTCACCCTCTGCTGGTGGAAGGGACCCAGCAGGCACCCGGCAGGCTTCACCCTCTGCTGGTGGCGAAGGCAGAGGCAGCTCCTGCTGCTCTCCCCCTGCCAGTGGAGGTGGCGGAGGCAGAGGCAGCTCCTGCTGCTCTCTCCTGCCGGTGGAGGTGGCGGAGGCAGAGGCAGCTCCTGCTGCTCTGCCCCTGCTGGTGGAGGTGGCGGAGGCAGAGGCAGCTCCTGCTGCTCTTCCCCTGCCGGTGGAGGTGGCGGAGGCAGAAGCTCCTGCTGCTCTCCCCCTGCCGGTGGAGGTGGCGGAGGCAGAGGCAGCCCCTGCTGCTCTCCCCCTGCCGGTGGAGGTGGCGGAGGCAGAGGCAGCTCCTGCTGCTCTCCCCCTGCCGGTGGAGGTGGCGGAGGCAGAGGCAAAGCGGCGTGTAGTCTCCTGGTGGTGGAGGTGGGAGCGGTGTGTAGTCTCCCTTGATACAGGGGACTGGTGCGGCTCTCCCTCACTTGCAGGGGACTGGTGCGGCTCTTCCTCCCTTGCAGGAGACTGGTGCGGCTGTGGAGACAGCGGTGGGACCTCTGCCTTCCTCTTCCCCTTTCCCCTTCTCTGCCACCTCCTCACCTTCCTCTCCTGCAGCAGTTCCTCCTCTCCTTCCTGGTAGGGGCAGCGCACCACCGGGTGCCCAAACTCCCCACAGGCAAGGCACCAGCCCTGGTCCTCCAGACCACCGAGGAACTCCTCCAGGTCCTGGCAGCCATCTCTCCAGTCCCAGCCTTCGATGTTTTATTTTTTTTTTTTGTTGCTGTGGTTTTTTTTTTTTTTTTTTTTTTTTTTTTTGACAAAACACCTCTCCTGGTCTGACGCTTGGAGGCGCTGTTATCCCACGCAGGACACCACGTGTCACAGGGACGGCCGAAGTGGGCGGCGTCAGAACCAGGAAAGGTAATGAAATATACAAAACACAGGACGGATGAAATGAAATGATGAAGACGCCTGTTGGCGCCGGTTTATTACAAAATAAAAGGTTTACACAAACACGAAAAACACACACGGCACTCTACGCCAAAATAAATAGACAAATGGCATCTAGACTATACTACTAATTTCCTCCGTCTCCAATCCCGTTCTCCGCTCACCGAACACCCAACAACCAGTATGTGCCAACGTGCATCTATATATACTATTGTGCTGGGATTCAATTACCAATTAATTATTCACTTGAATCCCAGCACGTGAATTAATAAAGTGCAATTCCCCGTGCTCACATATTACTACATTTTACTTGCACGTGAAGTGCTGTGCAATCCTCGTGCCTAAATACACATATACATTTTTAAACACTCGTGTTACACAGACCCGTTTATATCCCGTGTACCAATGTCTATACACCAACATTTAAACACACCACACGCAACACATAACAGATAATATACACAGGGGCGGGCACTTTGTTACAAGCATGAAGCACCTATGAAATAAACTATTTAAGCCAGCAACTTCTAATTTTCTGTGTAATGGAACTTACACAAAATCTGACAGCAGATTCAATATCCCTAATTGATTGCATTTGTTTGTATAAAATACCTAGGGGTGGGAATGTCGAATAAGATATTTGAATATACCAAGAATTAAAGTTTCGAATACTTGACCTCTAATTACTCAACAGTGACAGGTCCTTAGAACGTATCAGCAGCAACCACACATAGGGACGCATAGATAAATACATCAGCAGTAACAGCAAAGAAACACTTATGGCATCTAATGTACTTAAAGTAAAAAATGATTTCAACTATGAGTAAGAAATAAGAATACACAGCAGAAGGGTTTTAATTGTAAAACGCAGAACTTTTTAAAAAGCACCTTCAGAACTTTCAACTGCGTTTTTAACACCCTTTGACGACTGGTACACAAAAACACACAGCAGCTTACTAACAAAGCACAACAAAATGTTTGCTCAGTAACATCATCTATACTATAATATATACAGTATAATATAAAAATGAGATGTACTGTACCCATACTCTCTGATTCCATAATATAATAATCAATTAAAAAAAGTCTCATTCCAGAATCCAGCTGATATCTGTAGGAGACCGATAACAGCAGAACTCAAACACAAAGGTTTAACATCGCCTGGGCAGTTTGCAGTCAAAATCCAAATTAATGTTGACTTCTAACAAAACAAACAAAAAAAAAAAAGCCTTTTTTTTTTTTGTTTCAGCCCGAGACGCATCACATCGCCGACCACTGTGCACAGTAATAGATGCAATACTTGTTTGTTTTTTTTGCCACATTCTGTATTTTCTGCCAAAGTAGCAAATGGGTGATTGCATTTTAGATAATTGAGCATTTAACTTTTTGATTTACAATACAAAATACTTGTGCTACACAGATTACATTGCACGGTGGCCTTGTTTAACTTTATTCAGAATACTTCCAAACATTGCATTTTCAAAAGTTTTACTGTGCTACAACAGTACATTTTGCACAGTTGTGTGACTTGTCTTTAAAACTGCAAACAACTGCTCAAAAGCTGGTTACATTACTGTATATATTTATATGCACTGTTTGTTGTACATTATACAGTAACGTTGATTTTAACTTTGGTGTTGCATCATTTTTCTGTGTTTTAGTGCCAAGGATGGACTGTTCCGGAGGTACCTTGCTTCCAGGAGTGTGGAGGACCTTCAGAGTTACATTAGAGAAAAGAAATGGGAATCTGTGGAGCCTGTTCCAGCATGGAAATCTCCTTCTTCCATTGCGTAATTGACCCTTTTTTATCAGATTTTTTAACATTTGTTACACACTCATGTCTTTATCACAGGCATACATGAAAATGTATGTATTTGTTTGATGTTTATTTATAGTACCTTGTCAGATCAAGAGTCTTTTGACTCATATTTAATCAGCTTGTGAATCACTGATGTGTTTTTCATAGTTTCAGAAAATAACTTATAATACACTAATTTCTGTACAATTCTGATTTATTTTTGGGTGCCATTTAGCCTCTTTATTTGGTTGCTTACAGGATGACAGGAATGTCAGGTCTATTTCGTCTGTCAGTTTGGATCAGAGTAAGTCAACATTTTACCATTATTGGCTGTGCGATATTTATTTATGAAAGGCGCTATATAAAATAAAGATTATTATTATTATTATTATTATTATTATTATTATTATTATTATTATTATGCCACATACATTCACCAGGTTCTATCAGTGTGGTAAATCTCTTTAAGCCTTCATTAGGCACAAGGGTCCTTGAGGTTGTATGTGCACACCTCCAACACTAGTTGGCGATAGCAAGGCGTCTCTCGTATGTGGTCCTCTCACTTACGTAACCCTGGTTCCCTGAAAGGGAAGACAACCACCAAACCTTGCGAAGTCACATCACTCGCAGAAGCGGAAGTGAGCTCCGTGGAGTGACTACTTATTCCCTCGGCAGGTGGGACCGAGGACGTCATTCCATGGAGGGGCCTATCGTTAGCTCTTACATAAAATGCTCAGCGAATACGTACCTAAGGCAGGCATATCCCAGAAGTATTGGTTGGTGGTCATATTCTCTTTCAGAGAAACAGGGTTAAGGTAACACGTTCAGCAGTAATGCTTTTTATTTATTTATTTTGTTATTATTATTTGTTTTAATAAACCTTTTTGTAGTCTATTACCACCTAAGGTAAGTAAAGGCATAATCAAATATTTTAACCCTGCTGTTAATGGCTTGTGATCTTCAAGACCACCTAAATTACTGCATAATATATCTGAATCAGTATATTTGAGACAAACAAATTCTCATAACGTTTTTATTATAAGAACATGAACAAAGTTTGTGCTTTATAGCATATGTCAGCTTTTTCTATACATTCTAAATAATAAATCACAATACATAAATATGTGGTGCCATTTGATATTTGGTACTTCTTACTCAAGGGACTTTCAAAACACATGCCAATTTTGAAAACTTGTTTGTAAAATATTGTGGTTTAAATTGCCCTTGGGGTGCCTATCAGTTATTTAGTTGTCCTCATTTGCGGAATAACTACATTACTCCATGTGGTTATCTAATCATAAATTCACAGGTGCTTAACACTACCCCCTAAAAACAAGAAAGTCACCCTCCCTCTTTAGAAATATCAGTTTACAATTGCATTGCAATTAGAGACCAGGAGCTTTTAAAGATTAATTTGTCAAGTGATAAGGCAGGTTAATCCAGTATTTGGCATATCAAAAGTCATCAACTTGGTGACTAGTGAGACTTTTACTTTAAGTGATTTGTATTTATATATTTCTTGTTTGTTGTTTATTTGTTACTTTTTTTTTTTTTTTTTTACAGCATATCCAGAGTTACATGACTGATACGCTAGGGATTCCTGTTTGGGGATCTTATGCTGTCTTTGCTCTTGCAACTTTGTTAACTGGACTTCTCCTTGGCCTGGTATGTTAGCACATCATTATAACTGCATTCATTGGCACTTCATGTAGCAGAATTAATGGCGAACAAGAGCAAACAAGGTAGAGCTGAGTTCCAGGTGTACGACAAGAACACATCTAAAACAGGAAAAGATAGCTTCTAAGAGCTGTGTGTCACCATGCACTTAGGCCATCACAATCTCTTCTTTTAAGTGGGACTGTCATTCTGTCTAATAGTAAGGTAATTTTCTGCCAAGGATGGTGAAGATTTTTCACAGATAGTTTACACTGCAGATGGAGAGTTATTTTTCCCCAACAGTCCTGCCCAGAGGGGCATTACTTCGTTAACGAAAGCAAAGAGCCTAGATAATTCTGTGTTTTTTGTATGGTGGGTGAAATTCTATTTAGTCTGAATTAGATTGTCCAGAGTAGTACTGTTTCTGTTCTTTTAACTTAAAATATCAGGCATGTTATACCTTTTATCAGCATTTCAAAACAAATCTCTAACAAATATGCAGCCTGGAGGTACCAAAATTCAACCCCTCATCTGAAACTAGCAGCAGCTGTACTATATGTGATAGTCTTTAAAGGGGTTTAGTGTATGTTTATACATTTCTATAAGATTTATTTCTTCTGTTTTGATATCTTATAACTATATGTAAAGTATATTTTTATCCCTCCCATGAGTGATATTGATCTAGAGGAGGTGCCTGGATCTCACTAAGGTGCAATTTATAATTGAGACAGGAAAGTATGCTGCTTCTAAGCTTCTTGAAACTAATATAATAAACTTGCCCTTGTATTGTATTTTCACAGATGCTAGTGTTAATTGCTGACTGCCTTTGTCCATCGAAGCCTAGATACAAAGAAGTAACAACAGGTAAATATTGTAGACCTTTTTTTTTTTTTTTTTTTTTTAATTCTGAATTGTAAAGAACAATACCTGCATATTATTAATCAGTCTTTATTTTATATAGTGCCTTTCATAGTGGACCACCATCATAAAGCCCTTTTCAAGATAGTGACGAACAATGCATAATACATTCAATACAGTAAATTACAGGGCATAGTACATTAAATACGAACATTAAAATACATTAATTACAGGCATATTACAATGCAAATACATTAAATACAGGGCTAGGGTGTGAATTCTAAACATTGTGGATGCATGTGTCATACAGAATCATACAAATAAGATCAGGAGTTCTTAAACTGAGGCGTGTCTTCCTAGAGGGTTGCACAACTGTTGAAGGGGCTCTGCAGCGCGTAAAAGATGCAGCTCTGCAACATACAGACTTTTAGATTAGAGTGATTCAGACAACAAGCAGGCACCTGAGGCTAACACTTCACCAGCTGGGCACAAACTCCATTGTGATTTAATGCCAAGCAGCACAGAACCTTTGGTGTTAGAAAACCCATAGGTGAAGATCAAGTGAACGAAAGCGTGAACCCTATAAAAACTCATTGGACAGGCGACGAGTACATTCCCAAAAACAACCCAAAGCAAAGACCTTGAGTAGCCATGCGTACAAAGGTATTTATGCCAGAGTAAAATCATATTCCTTGTTGTAGTAAAAACAATCTTGTAATCTGTGAATAACATAATAGAAAATAAACATTTATATGAGGATCCTGGAAACCAAAACAGTAAACATGCATTAACCCACTGTTCCACCCATAGCCACCCCCTGTTTAAAGCTTTTTATAACAGCAGGTAGCCATTCATAACGATGTCTTCTGACAACTTGTGAAATCCACCTGCTTTTGTAACTTCTGACAGCTCAACTTACTTGCCTGCCAACACATCTTCTGATGGCTCTTCACTTGTTATGTGTTGGTGCTAGTATTGGAGCAATAAGCAATTTATCGTGGTATTACCAATACTGTTTTGCACTGATTGTTTTATTGCTTTGAAAAATGATTATGGATAATCATATTATCATCCATTTCCCAATATGATACTGTGGCAGGCTGGCGAGTGGATAGAGGCCCAGAGACAGACTTCAGTTCAAACAAATATACTTTTATTATAAATAAACACAAAATGAAAGGGCACAAGGGCCAAAACAAAGCAATTTAAACACAAAAAAGATAAAAAGCAAAACTTACAAAAATAACAGTTTCCAGGCTGGGCAATGCCTTCACTGGATTCAAACTTTCTAAACAACCCAAAAAAAAACAACCTGCTTCCTCAGCTCCCTCTCTCCAAATGAGAAGCAGAGGCCTCCTTTTATATCAGGTGGCTGGGCGCTGATTGATCGTTAATCAACCTAATCAACTAATCAACCCCAGCCACCTGAACATAATAAACCCAGGCAGGTAGAGGAAGTTAACCCCATCCCTGCCAATTTAAAGGGCAGAGCTTTGCTCTGCCACAGATACGTTTGTGGATAATAGTAGCTCTGCACTGAAGCAGTAAGGGCACTGAACTGTCAGTATGATGTGTAAACGTCCCTTTACAAAGCAAGTGTAACATTCATTTTTTAGATTACTGTACATCTCATGGAGGCTTTCAGTGTCTCACCAGTTGTGTTGTGCAAAACGGACAGCATTTAAAATATGCTGTGTTCCTATTTCTCTATGGGTGTCTTATGTAAATGTACTTATTTAACTAATATAATTGTGAAAAATGGTATATATTTTATTTGTTCAGTTGATTTAGTCATTTGATTTAGTTCAGTTGATTTAGTCATTATCGTGATAATTTACAGCAGATAAGAGCTAACTGAAAATGTAATTATTGCCCAACACTAGTTGGTACAGTTTTGTATTTTAAGGAAGGGAATTTGTTAGGATGGTTGAGCACTCAACCTACAGGCTGGTGGAACATGTTGTTCTACCAGCCTTCTCTTCACTGACAGGGGATCCAGCTGCTTATTGCACAGCTTCAAAATAGTGTCTAGTTAGTTATTTATTTATTTATTTATTTATTTGTATTTTTTAAATCTAAGTCTGTTAACTTAACAGAATGTTACGGACATAATGTGCTTACTATAACCCACTGTGCATGTCTTTACTAACTAAGCATTGAGAGGCAAACCGCATGAAATTCTTAAGACTTGTGAGATATTTAACAGAAACTGCACCCCTGAGTATTTTCAGGTTTTTTAACCCCTCATCAGTGGTGAAAATTGAGCTCAAACAGAAGGCGAAATAGGGTACAAATGTAACCCACACACATAAATCAACATTTTGCTAATAAGCACTTTCTATTCTGCATATTTTGCAATAAGTGCCACAAAACTACATCTTTTTTTTTTAATTGCACATGGTAACTTAGCAAATAAATAAACAATAAATACAGAAACAAAGAACTTGTAAAATGAAGAACTGTCAGTAATGCCTGTCTCAATAGGAAGATGCTCAGTATAAAATACAGACACTGTCTTTTTAATAAAAGCTGTTTTACAATGGATAAAAAATAAAGGGTCAATTGCAGCATACTAGTGATTCAGTTCACGTCAAGTGGACTGTACTAACTTAATCCTGATTTCAGCATACCAAACAAAAGATCTATGTATATATATATATATATATATATATATATATATATATATATATATATATATATATATATATATATATATGTGTGTGTGTGTGTATATATATATATATATATATATATATATATATATATATATATATATATATATATATATATATATATATATATATATATATATATATATATATATATATATATATATATATATATATATATATATATATATATATATATGCACATGCACACACACACAACCTCGGTAAACTCGACACCCCACTGAGTTGACATTTAGTGTTGCCTTATCCAAGGTGTCGAGTTAACCACAGGTGCACACGTTTACAGTATTACAGTATTTACAAGTTTATTTTTAGTTAAAAGTCCTTATGAAAATGGTTGAAAGAATCGCATGAATGGATCAATAACAGTATGCAGTAATGCGTGAACTCGGTACAACTCGTGTAGTTTAATTGAAATAAGAATTAATAAAATAACTACAGCATTATTTTTACGAAAACAATCGAACCACAAACTGTGCAAACTGTAGACTGTACTTTGACTTGCACTATCTAATTTGACGGATTAAATAGGAAAAGTTTAACAAATGAAAATTATAGAGAATTAACTTGGTGAAAAAATTAACCCAGTAATAATTAGTTTCACACAGAAGTCAATCACTGTCGATTGTTTTGCATTCAAAAACACGCGCTTTTAAAGTTCTGCTGACAAGCTTTTTATTCCAAATTTAAAGACAATTGAATGAGAACTAATTTTTCTCTTCTCACTCATTGTGAACTGATATTGTAATCAGCTGCACTTGCCAATGATTGAATGAACAATCCGTTTCCAGTCAGAGGTCAGTCAAGTGAAACAAGAGTGTCAAATAGAGTTCAGTCACATGAAATGACAGTGTTGAGTTATCCACTGTTTTTTTTGTAAGTGTCGAGGTATGAGTAAAGTGTGTTCCAAAATTAAGAGGCAGGATGCATATATTTTATATGGAGAAAATCCGGGACCAAGACTGTCTGTCGTATTAAGCAAAGGTGTTGTGTGATACTTTCCTTTCAGGGATCTGACTGCCTGAACGTGACGGACATAAGAAATGTACCGACGGATTAAAGTTTTCAGTTGTATTAGTCATTTCAGAGATAAAATGCAGCTGTCTCTGCAAAAAATATATATAAGCAGTAAATGCTTAGAATAAGTAAGCGTACTAAGTTAATCTTATCCTTCTCAGTAAAAATTAATTCACTTGGTTATCTCATCAGGAATTTTATTTGTACACTGCAGTCAGGATCTTAATTAGTCTGATTTAGCAGATGATCTACCTGTGATGATTAACTTCAGGTACATTGCTTTCGAGATTTCCAAATGTACTAACTTAGCCTAATCAAGTGGACTAAACCTGCTTAATCCACTAGTTCGACACATCAAAGTGGACTAAGTACACTGCATGACCCAGTATGTCTAAAAATAGGGTTCAGTCAAAAAAACAACAAAAATAAAGACAGTCCTGCTATCTTACTAGGTCCCCACCGGATGTTTAGTATGATTCTGAAATTAGAATGCAATGCGCAACTTGCAAATCCACCCCCATTCTGTTAAAGATTTATGCAGCACCATTATATCCACCACTATTTAAATAGACCTCGCTGTATCTTTTATCTTGTCTTCATACTTCTGTCAATACATCTTTTGAGAAGCTTTTTAAAATGATGTGGCACCTGCACCTCCACAACAATACCTAATTATATGAGTAAACATCTGCTGATACGTTGTTATGGAAACTCAGTTGGGGGCTGATTAGAGATAGTACTGGTAGGAGAAACATGGAGGGAAATAAAAAAAATTCTGGTAAAAGGACATGGTAAGTAATGAAGTCAATTAATATTCAGTTGACGAAAACCCCAGTTCTATCAGTGAAACAGTTACAGGGAATTTGAAGTAGCAGCTAATCAGCAAACTCGAAGTCCACCATTTGTATGTTCTGTTTATTTTAGAAAATAACAGCTAGGTTGTGAAGTCTGTTAGTGTCCTACCTTTTCTGGAGGCCTGGGTTTAAATGCAGCCTCGCAAAAACACCACATAATTCAGCACAATTTGGCACCTTTGCAGTCAGTCCCAGACAGCATTGGATGGGCTTTCATTCCATAAGAGGTTCCCTCCAACTTTGCATAGCCTCTATCAAACATATTATTACTCTTGCAAAGGCTTGTTTACAAGCAGGCTGCTTCCAGTCTCGTGCCTGTACTGACTGTAAGGTTAGTCAGTGGTTGTCTTACAAAGGGATTGCCCCTGTTAAAACACCACTAACGGTAACTGCGACACGACCGTCCACGTTCCTGGTAATACATGGACCGAGGTTACTGTTCGGCGCTGACCGTCAGTGCTGAGCGTCGGTACCGAGTGGCACTGACTACTGTGTACGCTATCTGTATACTGTGTACTCTGACACTATACTATGCATATTGACACTGTGTCTTATGTGCTCTGACACTGTCTGCTGTACGCACTGACACTGTTCATAATGTACACTGATGTCCGGACACTGTCCATATTGAACATATACAATTTTTGTGACACTGTTTTCTAAGTCCATTGACACTGTCCAAGCTTTTCCTATCAGAAGAGCTTAAGACCCTGATACAGTGGGCTACTGCAGTTTTGCAGCATACAGCACAGTGGCACTCTAAGCTCCAGTTTCACCAGAAACCGGCATGCCCGGAAACAGCACACACCCACTTTTCGCAGATGTAGGCGTACTTTCAGTCGCCCTGTGCCTAGGCAACAGGCGCAGGCTGCGCCTCAAGCGAAGTAGCACCACAGAACCCTGGGTGCTCACAACTGTTCAAACTAGTTACTCGCTCCGGTTCCAACACGGCCCCTCTTCCTTCCGTGACGTGACAGTAACAGTTGTCACGGACCCACAAGCCTCCGCTCAGGTAACTCAGGAGGTAGCAGCTCTGCTGCGAAAGAACCATTTACATAATAAACCCTTCCAACATGAATGGGTGTTCAATTCCAGGCACTTTCTTTTGTGGACATCCCAATAAAACCAGTGTACAGGAAGTACCCGAGGTTAACTTTTCGGGAACAATATAACAGTTCTGTGTTCTGCCGTTTGGCCTCTCTAGCTCCACACGTACTTGCAAATTGCATGGAGGCTATACTGGCCCAGTTGAGACTTGGAGGCATCAACTACCTGGACGATCAGCTCATTTGCGCCGGATCTCCAGCACAGGTACACGAACACACAGCTCGTTACTAACCACCTACATCGGTTTGGCCTGAAGGTAAATTATGCAAAGAGCCAGTTAATGCCAAACCAGATAGTTATCTATATAGGGATACGCATGGATTCAGGGCTCATGTCGGCAGCCCGGTCAGACGACAGCAGAGAGAGGTAATAAACGCCTGCCTAGAGCTGTTTCAGCTTGGCAGAGCACAGCCAGTAGTGGCTTTCCACAGGTTTATGGGCCTGAAGTTAGCAGCATCCAACACCTTTCCACTGTGTCTCCTGCAAATGCGCCCCCTGTAGGTTTGGTTCAACCACATGGCTTGTCAGCCCTTGTTGAATCGCAACCTGCTGCTGACAGTGTCTCCACACTGTTTACAGGCACACTTGGTGGGGACAGCCAGCCCATCTACACCTAAGCGTGGCAATGGGCAGTGTCACCAAGAGGGAGGTTGTCACCACAGACACAGCCAACTCTTGTTCAGAGGAGACACATGCTCGTTCATACAGAGAACACGTCTGTGGTGTCCGATATCAACCACCAGGGTGGTTTGCGGTCACCCAGTCTCCACCATGTGGCCCACAAGCTTCTGCAGTGGGCACAACAGAACCTCCTCTCACTCCGAGCATTTCACCTGTACGTCTACTCTATGCGTTTCTACTGCTTACGCTGCTACCGCTATGTCTGGAGACGATCAGGCAGAACTGGGCCAGGGTGCTCTTAATAGCCCCGTACTGGCCCAGGAGAGTTTGGTTCTCCTCCCCGATGTAGCTCCTGAACGACCAGCTGAGGGAACTGCTTATGCTCCGCGACCTGCTCAGTCAGGCGCAAGGCACTTTGTGGCACCCCAACCCGTCGAGCCTACGGCTGCATTTGAGCCGTCTAGGGTTATCGAACAGGGTGATTGACACCCTGCAAAAATGCCAGGGCAGCCTCTACCCAATTCCAATATGGGTACAAGCGGGGTGTGTTTGAGGCGTGGTGCTTGTCCCGTGGGTTTGAACCCATGACATGCCCCATGGTAGTTATACTGCAATTTTTACAGGACCTTTTTGATGAGGGGAAATCCCCATCTAGTTTAGTGGTCTATTTGGCAGCCATCTCGGTGTGCTATGTAAAAATAGATTGCATCCCTAGAGCTCGTTTCCAGGCGGGGCAATTTTTGAAAGGCACTCGGCAGTTTAGGCCACCGGTGAAGGATATAGTTACTCATTGGAGGCTGAATGTAGTGCTTAATGTACTGATGAAACCACAATTTAGCCCATGCACTCACCGGAGCTCAAATTTGTGTCTTTCAAGGTGGCTTTCTTATTTGCAATCACCTCCGCTAAGTGGGTGAGTGAAATGCAAGCATTCTCTGTATCGAAAGCCTGTCTAATATTTTCAAAGGCCAGAATGAAGGTTACCCTTCATACTAACCCAGATTTTTTGCAGAAGACCATTTCGGCTTTCCACCCCACTCCTTTCCAGTCTTGACAGGGAGCACCAGCTGTATACGCTTTGCCCAGTGCGGGCATTAGTGTATTATGTTGACAGGATTACAAGCTGGAGGGAGTCAGAACAATTAATTGTCTGTTAAGTCCCCAAGGACAGGCTCTGTCTAAACAGCGTCTGTCTAAATGGTTGACAGACACAGATAAGACATTCTGCCAGGGGTCAGGTGACTTTGTTGGCTTTGATCCAGGGTGCATCTGTCCAGGACATATGCATTGCAACAGTGTAGGCTTCCCCCCATACTTTTACTAGGTTCTACCGACTGAATGTTGTACATCCACATAACCCTGGTTTTGGCACTAGAGTGTTGAGGGTGTCTTCCCAATCCACCCTCACAACAGAACATTAGGTGAGTTGTCATCTTATTTCTCTTCCAGCTATTGCTGGATGCTGATTACTAGCTCAAGGCGGTTTCGGCTCAGCTTTGTAGCTCAGTCAGGTAATACCATGTCCTTGCGACAGCTTGGATATACTTCACCCATTTGAAATGGTTAATATTCCCTACTTGAAAGGGAACGTTAGGTTATCATCATAACCCTGGTTCCCTGAAGTAGGAATCTTAACCATTAACTTCAGGGTCACAGCGTCATAGTCACAATCCTCGAAGGAAAATCAATCAATTAATCAATCAATCAGTCTTTATTTTATATAGTGCTTTCATAGTGGACCACCATTACAAAACGCTTTACAAGATAGTGAGGAACAGTGCATAATACATTAAATACAGTGAAATACAGGGCATAGTACATTAAATATAAACAATAAAAAACAATGCAAACACATTAAATATAGGTATAATACATTAAATACAAGGCTAGGGTATGAGTTCTGAACATCGTGGATGCATTTGTCAAGCAGAATCATATGACATCAAAATGACATCATTGTCAGTGTGCGTAGCTTCTTTGTGCTCTCGGGGCGGAGCAGCAGCTGCGTCACTCTGCTGTCTTTGGTATAAAGTTTCTGGTTCGGGTGTTTTAAAGGGGAAACACCCATTTGTAATGGTTAATATTCCTATTTTAGTGAACCATAGTTATGATAATAACCTAACGGTTCCAGCACCGTCAGTACTTAATTATAGATTCTACATTGCATACAGCAAATGTGTTGCATAACATGTTGACTGGCTGCTTCTGCAACTGAACTTGATTCATGGATACATTGGATAAATCTGTTTAGAGCACTTAAGTATTCAATAGGCCCAGCTGGCTCCTTTCCTGAGCAGCAACAATCTTAAAACATTTTTTTAGAATTATGTCAAATAACAGTATGTCCATTTTACCAGAAGTGTACATGAAGGAGGAGCTTTCTGATGAAGAAGAGGAGGATGTTCCCACAGAAAAGAAGCAGTTGTCTGATGCTGAGGATGAAAGAGAGAACCTAAGTGACAAGGCCTCAGGGGAAGATTCAGCTGGTGATGAGGCTTCTGGTCCTGAGGAGCTGGCAGTAGATTCAGTCGATGGCCTGCCCTCTGAAAGTGGAATGAGGAAACGGAAACCTCAAATATCAGAGCTGCCGGATGAGCTCTAAGCACAAACACCTTTAAGATAAGAAATGGGGACCAAAGAGAAATACCATTTAAGGATCATGTAGTGGAAGTATAAACATCATCATTTTTATCATGTTTAGTTTTATACAAGATGCAGCAAAGGGAAAAGTTTCTCTTTTTATGAAGGTCTGTAAATATATTTTTCTATTTCTTGCCTATAAAAAATTACGGGAATGGACACACACTTTTTGCAATCAAGGTTTAAAAAAAAAAAAAAAAAAAAAAAATAATATATATATATATATATATATATATATATATATATATATATATATATATATATATATATATATATATATATATTCTGTATTATTATTATTGTAAACCTAATTTATATTAAAAAAAAATGTCAAAAGAGTCGCAAAGTGCTTATAAAAAAAATTAATATATTTTTTTAAAAGTTGTACTAAACAGCACAAGTTCTGTTAAATTTATCCCAGTGTGTCCAAATTCATTATAAATCCACACCAAGGATTTTTATTGCTCCTAATTATAAAAAGGAACTCTCCATTTAGAATTCACTTCTGCACTAGATTTTAATTCAGAAACCTAGCCCCTAATTAAACTGAGGAATGACACATATTCTGCAGGCAGTTTTGTTTTAAATACATAGGACTGAGCAGCCTTGTTTTAAATCCCTTGTATCGTTGTGCACATCTTCTATTCGATCCTAGCAAAAACTGCAGTACAGTATATAGAATACTGTAATTCTAGTGTAGTGCCCATCTCATATGTAACATAAAGTAATTATATAGCATTCAAAATCTCCTAAAATGTTTTATGCTATTGAAGATTTGAGATAATGAAACAAGACTACATTCCCAAGCTTGGACAAATTGATCCCATTTTAGATACAATAAATTAAGTAAAATCCAGACTTGGATTTGATAAAAATAAACATTGAAATAAAATTGAGGCCTGCTTATTGGTGTGTTTTCTTTATTGTAATCCTCTGGCAGTTAATCCCGTTGTACATGTGTCTTGAACACAAATCTCCCTCTTGTGGTATGAAATTGTACTGCACAAATTGAAATATGCTTCCAGGTGTTTTATATAATATTGCTTTTTACTTCTGGTTAAGTACATTTCATTTTTTTGTTTTGTTTTTATGAAATGGGGGTAAAGATTTGGGGAAATGGTATTTTCTTACAATTAACAGAGTGAATGTTTTGTTAATACAATCCAAATAAATATTGCTCTACATTCACCCACTACCCCAAAAACTATTTTCCTCAGCAATGTCAATGTTTAATGTCAAGTGCATGTATTATTATTATTATTATTATTATTATTATTATTATTATTATTATTATTATTATTATTTATTGTTGTTGTTGTTGTTATTATACATTTTTATTATACATTGTTACTGGTATATCATGTACATTTGGCTAAAATGTTATCTCCATAATCCAAAGATTTAAAGAAAATGTATTTTGTATTGGAGGGGGTTCTACTGTAACAAACATTCATTACATCAGCTACCATTTTCCAGGGCATGGTTAATTTTGAGTGAGGAATTAGGTTTTTGGAAAGGATTGAAGTATATAACTAAGTGCAGTCCAGTGAGCAACAGCTATTGAAGTAGTAAAATGAGTCACAGTTACTTTAAACATGCAAACTGTGCCTACTTTAATAGCATTGACTTTTATGGTTTTAAATCTTAATGGAGATAGTATTTGTTCAAATCCCCACTTTCTTTAAGAGTCTCTATTGGTAGCAAAGTAATTATGTAACATTTAATGTTCATTTATTTTAATATGTGAATTGTGGGGAGACCATGTGCATTACTAACATTTTACTTTAGCCATTTTTGTAGTCATCTGCATTAATTTTTCAAATAAAGTGAAAATATAAAAAAAAAAAAAAAAAAATCACAGACGTAAAACACTACAATAGTGCTCTACAATGCAGTTCATGATTGTCATAGTAAAGGTTCACATTTAAAATGGTCCAATAACAAATTGCCATGTTCAGGTACATCTGGTTGTATAAATTATATTTCCTTTAACCTGATTAGTGAGTGCGATGGCTTTACTGTCATCAGAACCATCTTCAGTGCTTGTCTTGTTCAACTTTTGATTGTAATCACTAATTCTTCAAATACCTACTTGCTCTGCAGGGTTAAACAGGGCTTCCCATTTCTAGTTGTGGCACTCTCTTGATTGTAGTGCTTGGGAGTCCTATACATCTGAATTTCAAGGACCTTGGATGTTATCTTTCAAACTATGTTTAAATCACTTCCACAGCAATCTACTGGAAAATACGTAAATACAGTATTTGTGTATTTTACCTTTTTTCTCTCCTCCAAAGCCGGGAAGGCGGCTTTGAATAAACTTTATGAACACCCAGGGCCAGATTAACCCCGGCAAAAATGTCACTTCAGTTATAGTGTAGTAACTATAGTATCCCTACAGCAAAGTAACTATAAATTACTGCCGTTGTCTTGGAATTACAGTACTCTAGTTTGTTATAGTAACTGTAGTTAGTATTGCAGTACTACTTTAACTGCTTTTACTACAGTTAATTACAGTATGGCAACAAACTACAAAATTACAGTAACTGATTACAGTAGAACTGCAGTTCTACTGTTGTAGGTTGTAGTACTACTATAGTAGAACTGTAATGAATCTGTGGTATTACTACAATGAAACTGCAATATATTCATTCTACTCCAACAATACTACAATTCAACAACAGTTGTACTGTAATTCTAATGTTATAATTATAGTTGATTACAGTATAACAGTAGTACGCTAATCCGTCACTTATCCGCCAGTCATATCTGCCCAAATTGTTTATCCACCATGGACAACCTCTTCAGCAATGTTAGTGTATTATGGAACAGAGATTACATCAGACATTGTAGATCCCGCCAGTTTTCATACACTGTTGTATGTGCTCCGTGCACTGCCATTGCTGGTAGTGTCACGTGAGCTGTTCAGTGTGTTGATATGCAAATAAATCCTATTGACATGCTGGCCGTATCAGCTTCAACCTCCATCTCAATCTCCTGCCTGTCACTCAGCATCGAATGCACTGCACGCATCCACATGGTAGACAGCTACCCTGTCACAAGCATTGTATCTTTCTAAACAAGGATTTCGGGGTGCTCCCTAATAAAAGCTGAACCTCAAAGCAATAATTGTATGAATATAGTAATTGGTACAGCTGTGTACAGTCAGCACTCACATATCCGGCCCTATAAAATTTTGACTTCAGTGACCGTTAAACCCGTGTGGCGCATATCTGATCATTTCATTTTGGCCCGTTCCAACCCTTGTCTGTTTTTCAGGGAACAAAAAATGAAATAAAAATACAATATCAAAAATACATATGTGAAAAAACTGTTTTAAAATAAGTAGGCTTCCATTTAGATTAACTGTATTGGTTTTGTTGGTACAGTATTTTATTTTTAACAGAAATATTTTAATTCAGCATGATATGATTCTGAAAATATCACTTGCCAAAACAGGCGACACGTGGATTGTAATACAGTACATACTTTTAAATCTGATACGTGTTGTAGCACTGTGTAACATTCCCCGTTAACTACCCAACAACAAAATTAAATCAAAATGCTACAGAACTGCATACAACATAAAAGGTAATGCAATTTAGTGAGATAAAAAAAAACAAACAAGATGCATTTTCCAGAATTAAAACACTATCTAACGTCAGTATTCAAAATTGTAGAATATAGTACTCGATAGGCCCTAATGTCACAGTTCACTTGCAAATTAAAATGCACAACAACTCAAAATGACATTTAAAAAAATAAATAAATACATCACGGTACCGAAAACTGTTTAATGATTAACTGTTACATTATCGTAACTTGTCTCTCTGCTTTGTTTTGGCTGCATTTTTGTCTGGTGAAACTGGAGAAAGCACTGTGTAACTGTACAGGCTTCTCACTATTTACCAGAAAACACAAACAGTAAAATTTAAAGCAAAATATAGTAAAATACAACAGATACAACTAAAGATAAAGATCAAATATAAAGAAATTGCCACTGTCATGCATATATTGAGAAGTCAATACGGGCATGGTATGTTAGCGGGTAGGTTTATTGTCTATCTATTAATTAATAGCAACTGCTTCCGGCTGACTTAGCATGCAGAGAGAAAAAAAAAGGACTGCATTCATTTGTTACATATATATATATAGTGTGTATTGATTTTATTCTTAATACAAGGGAGGTAAAACGTGACTGGCGTGTATCTGGGTAACGGATATCCGAGTGCTGACTATAGTATTTAAAACAGGATTCATTCATCTGCCTTTTTATATATCCGCCCTTACTCTGACCCCACTCTGGTTAGTAGCTTATTGATCCCAGACTCTCATCAAGCAGCTTCTTGAAGGATCCCAGGGTGTCAGATTGAACAACATTACTGGGGAGATGGTTCCAGACCCTCACAATTCTCTGTGTAAAAAAGTGCCTCCTATTTTCTGTTCTGAATGCCCCTTTTTCTAATCTCCACTTGTGATCCCTGATCCTTGATTCTTTTTTCAGGTCAAAAAAATACCTTTTACCCTATGCTTGTAATCAGATTGCCGCGTAGTCGTCTTGTTCAAGACTGAATAGATTCAATTCTTTTATCCTGTTTGCATATGACATGACTTTTAAACCGCAACAATATCCTTTTTGTAGCGAGGTGACCAGAACTGAACACAATATTCTAGATGAGGTCTTAAATTCAACATTTTTCACTATATATCTGAGTATCTTGGCCTTTTTTTATACCTTCCCCACGTTGTCTAGATGAAGACATTTCACAGTCCTCCTTCCTGTGGCTGTGCTTTTCTGGACAGATGTCTTCCTGTAATTGGGTCATAATCACATCATTTCAACTTCGACTCCATTTTTGTTACATTTCAGAAGACCTGAAAGAGATACTTTGAGACAATTTTAAGTCAAGACTATATCTGGGATTAAAAAGTTACACCAGTGATTCTGTGAATTTTAAATGACAAATGTTACAGCTGTTATAGACAGATGACTGAACACACAACAGGGTATATAGTAATAAGGCCTGTGAAAATGACAACCAGATATAGAATGGGGCCTGTTACACTGTACTGCACAACTGATACAAATGCATATATACTGGCAAACTAATATTTAGTACAGCAAAATATATACCACTGGATATCTACCACCCTTGTGCAACTTAGTTGTGAGACTATCAATGTACCTCTTATCATCTGCAAAAACATGCCTTATAGCACAAAAATGTGAAATACACACACACACACACACACACACACACACACACACACACACACATATATATATATATATATATATATATATATATATATATATATATATATATATATATATATATATATATGTGCACAGTTTAGCTGCTCTTAGCATATTCAGTCAAGATCCTGCTTCCTGTTTAACCAGTAATATAACTTTTGCATTAATAAACTTTTGTCCACTAACTGTAGGTCACCTGTAGTCCACGAAAATAGATATACAAACATTAAACATACTTGTACATTGTTGTGTAGTCATATCAGGGTTCCCAACCTTGTAATTTAGTTTTTATGACATACAAATGTATTGTTATTGACACAAATGCGATTGCAAGTGCGAACAGCGCATAAGTGAAGATGTAAAAAAAAAAAAAACATTGTGCTGAAATGGTATTCTGAAGACATGTCTTGCGTCGTTATATAGTGCCTACCCCATTGCCACGGGTCGCCATACATTTCAGGGCATGGTATCATTAACATATTTGCCAAATCGATTCAGATGACAACGCAAATAGACAATTGAGCACTGTGTTAAGACCTGCTAAAACCAGGTTTATTTAGTGGCGCAATCAGGAACTTTAACAATTGAAGAAACTATAAAAAACGTGAAGTAGTCCTAAGTAGCACCTGTGTGTGTTTGGACTGACACAGAAAGAGGAAATCAAAGGAAAAAAAGAACCTAAGACGAAAATGACAGAACGTAACAAACTAAACAATATTATTAGTAAATTAATAAACAAATATATGAATTAAATATCCTCTTTTGCATATACAACAGAGTACTACAGAGCCTGCATGAATGAAAGACGTAGGAGGCAGAACAGCATCTTCATCATCACACGTGTGTATCCCGGTTCAGCTCATGACTCGTTCATCCTTGCAAACTCACAGCTGACAGCTTTGTTTGAGCAGGATGACTGTCTGAATGGCTGGTTGATTGGTAACAATAGATACCCACTTAAATGATGGCTCGTGACACCGATTTCATTCCCACTACTCTTGCTGAACACAGATATAATAGCCATCACCTCTGCTCAACGTGTCATTGAGCACACATTTGGAATAGTGAAAATGTGTTTCAGGTGTGATGATCGCTGAAGTGGAACACTACCGTACAGTCCTATGGAGGTGTGTAATATGCATGTTGCAGTTTGTGTATTGCAACATAACATAAGCAGTGGAACAAGGAATGTTAACACATATTAATATAGCAATCTCCTCTGTCGTGAAGCGTGGTTTACAGATTCTCGCGGCGAGTGTCCAACTCTTGCTGTTCTAACTTTCGCTGCTTGCTCTATGCTACTGCCGCTCGACATAGTCGCCACTTCTACATTCAAAACGGAGCCTTGTCACTTCAAGAACGAGACACATTTGTCCTTACTCTCATTGACAAAATGGAAAGCTGGATCAAGAAGCCTTGTGGTACGATTGCCTAAACAGTGTCAGTCTGGAAGCATTTTATTTATTAGATAACTGTTTTGATGAGAGCAAATTTTCAAAGAGTGACTTACAGTCCATTATCACCAGCCACCTGGAAAGCCTTCAGCTAGTTTAAAGGAGTACTTCCCTGAAAAGGATCGGAAAGCAGAGGAGTGGATTAGAAACCCCTTTATTGCTAAAGCTACTGCAAGTGCTAATTTGCCACTTACAGCAGAAGAAACATGGATGGACCTTTCTTGTGACGAGACACTGAAGGTCAGGCATTTGTGTTTATCCATGCAAACTCATCCCTCTCATTAGGCAAGTAATCTCATTTTTAAATATATTATTTTTTAAACTGTTGGCTGTAAAAATAAGCAATGTCTATATTTGAGTTTTGTTGATATTGCCTTATAATGCCTGTTTTACTTATCAATACTAATTATTCTGCAGTAATACAGTTCCGGGTGACTTTCTGTACACATGCAAGGGTCAAGTAATTGTGGGAATAAAGGGTTGGTTATCTGTAAACAGAATGGCAGAAATACTATTTTCTGAGAAAGGCAAAAGAAAATATGTTGATGAATAAAATTATGTGTACTGTTGCCAAAAAGAGGGAAGCGAAGGGAAGGCGATATGATACTGTGAAGAATACAAAATGAAACAAAAAGTCCTGTAGTGCAAGAATCCATACATTCCATACATTAGATGGGCAAATGAGTAGAAGAAATACAGTTTGCAAATAAAGCAAAAGACGTGGTTACGACTAGTCAGTCAAGTGCAATTCAAGTTTTGCATTTTGCAATGACAGGAATTGCTCAAGCTACAGAGGGGAGGCTAAAAGGTGCCAACCCCAGACGATTAGTCCAACGAGCCAAAGTCCAAGCAGCAGCTACACTGTTTGAACTGTACAGTCCTGATGACTGGCGAATGTATGGAGACAATGTCAGTGAGCAGCTCTTTTTGGTGTATGGCAGCTCACACAATCCCATTCCACTTCCTGCTGGTGAGAGAATCCTCATCTTTGCAACCCCCCCAAAATCTTGACTTGCTGGAATTATCTGATGAGTGGTATGCTGGCGGAACATTTACTGCTGCACCACCACTCTTTGATCAGCTCTACACAATACATGCAAAAAGATATAGTAAAGTGTTTCCCCAGGTATATGCGCTCATATGTGCGTATATACGATCAGTAATGACAGACTTTGAAAGTGACTTTGAAATGACTGACTTTGTGTTCATTGCATTCCAATGAATCTACCCCCAGAGCAGAACCCATGGATGCTTCTTTATTTAACTCAATCTGGAGACGCATTTAAGCAAGTGGTCTGCAGCAGCAATATCAAACTGATCCAGAGTTTGAGCTCAAATGCAAAATGATCCCAGCATTTGCGTTTTTTTTGCCCCCAAATGCGACTGAAGAAAAGTATGAAGATGTTACCAATCCTCAAACTGGAATCTGGCCACCAGAACTGCAGGCTATTTTAAATTACTTTGAAGATAACTTCATTGGAAGACCCCAGTTGGCGAGGAGACGGGCGCCAGACTCCATTGTTTCCCATTGAACAATGAAATGTGCACCAGCCTGTTCTGGATCACCAAGCCAGAGCTAATAATGTTGTGGAGGCCTGGCATCACAGCAACCACTTTATGTTGGGAATGGCACACCCTACTATATGGTGGTTCATTAGTACCTCTCAAGGTCTCTAAAAATTACAGAGGAAGCGGGACGGTGAATTTGAACAGCTGGTGGCTGGAAATCCACCTCCTGGACAGCGAAGAGTGTATCTGGATGTGGGAGGGTGGTGGGTAATTCACTGACACAGGAGACAGACAGGTGGACTTGAAAACACCACACAGGTGCCCAGTTTTATTTTCAGGGGTGCTTTTTGTTTCTTTAGCCCGCAGAGGGCGCTGTTGATCCGTGGTCTGCTTACCAGCTATGGTAACCAGAACCACAGGAATACCAAGCGATGGTAAACAGTTCAGGGTGCAGGCGCACTTGCAGGTGCTTCAAACAATAATTCAAAAATAGAAGGCACAAAGAAACAGGGAAAATAAAACAGTAATAAAACTACAAAGAAAAGGTGCTGCACTTGGCAGCTATATCCCGGTCGCCGCTACTCGTGTGATCCGGATCACCGACCTACGCGAACTAGTCTGCTCTGTTACAATACTCTGGGGTCTGCACAAGGGTCCCCCGCTCTCACTGTCTTGCTGTGAAACTCTCATTCTTTTTCTCCTGGCTGATTCTCGGTCCTGGACCAGCACTTCCGCACTTTCGACGCGTCTAAAAGGGCAGAACTGAGGAAACAGCAGAGCATTATCTTGTAGGGCTAACAATCTCCCCGACCCGCCTCCCAGCCATTCAGAGAGGGGGAAAGTCCACACACCCACTTTCCCACCTCCCCGTGTCACTGCCATGACTCACAGGCAGTTGTTGGAAGACTGCTGCCCTCTTCCTGCAGCACTGTGAACACGCTAGAAGATTCAGCACAGATCTCCCCCTGCTACACTGGACAACAACCAACGAATTGAAGCCATCGTCTGTGGGTATGCTGGTCGAACCACAGAAGAGATCCTGCGTGGAATTGCTCATAATTTAACATTTTAAAAGTATGCTCGTTAAATCTAAGTTGCGCGTTTATATCTCATCTTTTGCGTAGTTTGGGGGGCATGGGAGAAGGGCTCTGTCTCCTTCTTCCTCTGTTTTCTTCAATTTCTCAAAAAGATCCTCGTAGAGCACTTTTATTAAACAAAGATGTAGATTCGAAGGGTTTTTTTTCCCCCCATAGGTGGAAAATCAGCAATTAAGCAAATTATTTGTTGTTTTTTGTGTATCACCTGTAGAAAAACTGCAACAGGATGCTACTTTGCATAACATAGGTGGAGGACTCAGTTGACATGAGATTATTATACATAAAATAAAAAATGAAAAAAAGGGAATCGATACTTCTTCCAAAAATCCCATGGACTCAGTGAGAAAACAATATTTAGACAAAGTTGGTGGAGGGGTTTCAAGTTGATGTTTTTGTAAAGGTTCTTGACTAAATTAGTTCAGTTCAGTTGGGTTGCCTTTAGGGGCAGGGGGGACAGCTGACAGACTTCAGTAATGGGTTTATAGTAAGATTGCGTCTGTTATTTTACCACATCATAAAACTATTAATTGTATGTAAAGTTAAGTATTGTAAAAAGCTATTAAAAGTAAAATGTCAGTAACAAGAGGTACTAAACAGTAGCAGTCCATCTGTAATGGATGTAGCCCTTTTTAGCAGGGCTAAAAAAATGTGTGGGTTACAGAAATGTACGGTTATGTAAACCAACTGATAACAAAACTGGTAAATGGTAAAGACTTATAAATATTAAACATAAGCGACCTACTCAACAGCAAAGCAATACAAGTGCTACATACTTATGATATTCTGTATGGATGAAGCTGAGGTTCTTTCCAGTTAGATGGCGGGGGTGGGAACCGGGGGCTAAAATACAACCAGTCACATAAAATCTCTTTGAAATTGTAAAAAGGATTAGACTTTATCCCCACTCAAATGTGCTGATAGGAGACAAACTTGGGGTGTTGCAAGCAAGCCAGAAGAATTGCCTTTGGAAAAACTATATTGATTAGTTGAACTGCAACATTCTGTGTAGGAACTGGGCCAATCCTACAGTTTCAAGCAGGAAGTACCTGAGGTTATCCCACATGAGCACAAATACATGGACCATCTGTAAATTCAATGCATTTAGGGTTTCCTATATGGCTGTCAGCAATCTGTTTGTTAAAAGAGTACATGGATTCTAGTGTTAGCCACTAGCATACTACCATTGCTTCAATAATTTTGATTACATTTTAACAAAGCAGTTGGATCTCAAGTTTCTAAGTGGGTAAAATTTGCTGTCAAAAAACACACAGGAGTTGGTATCTGTTGTTGCTGGCCCATAAATTAAACATATTTCCTGCATCTTGATATATTTTTTGTGGGACTACTACAGCTTTCAGAATGTCATTTTATTAATAAAATTGTAATTACAGTTAACAAACTTTTGTTTCCAGTCTATATTTGCTGTGTTAAAAGTGAACTGATTAGATGTTATATGGTACAAAATCTGTTCTGGCAAATAAGCCAGAAAACACAAGCAAAGATTTTCTGTTGTACTGCGATTACCAGCACTTTGTGCCTTCAACCACTGTTGTACCTTTTCAAAACATTTTTTTTTTACTAACCCTATTCCCACTTTTAAATGACACTAGCCTTTACCACAATCAAAGTCATAGTAACAGCTTGTGACAAGCTACACATAATTGTCATCATCACTTGTAAAGAATACCTCTTCTGACATCTTAGCTTTAAATAAATATATACCATGTCCTTGAGCAGGCTGACAAATATCACAGTACCCCCTCCTTGCTCCCTTAAGCTGTAGGACTTTAAAGATTTGATAAGCACCAGAACACTATTCAACGCTTGTCTGATTCAATTTTTGATAAATCACAAATTCTTCAATATGACTGGCAAAACAATTTGCTTTTAAATATTCCCTACATTCTTTAATTTGTTCTTGGACTGTCCATATTTATTTATTTATTTATTTTTGCAGCACAGGATGTTTATAAAGTCTACTGGCCTCTTAAAGCTGCTGCTGTGGAAAAACTATTGTCTACAGAATTGAAGTATCTGAAAATATTGCTAAAGTTTGTAATGTTAGCCCAATTATTTAAGACTGGCTCTTCATTTCAACACACGAAGGCCAACATGAGCAGTTAATGCAATAATGCAGTAGACAAATCAAAATCTAAGTCAAAATGACTAAAATGGTTTAATAGATTTTTTTTTTAATTCAGGAGAAAAAAAGGCACTTTATAGAGCACTTAAAAAAGGAAGTTAGAAAGGCCAAGAGAGAGATAGAAATGAACATTGCCAAGGTGGCTAAAACCAATTCCAAAAAGTTTTTTCCAATGTTATAACAGCAAAATAACATTCAAGGAGGAAGTAAAATGTTTAAGAGATACAAATGGCAACATCATAGATGAAGAGAAAAAATAGCAAATATATTAAAATGATTTCTTATCACAAGTTTTTACAAAGTAGGATATGGACAACATGTCCCACATGTTTTGAATAACTTTACCATAACAGAGGCAGAAGTGTCAAAGGTAATAGGAGCTCTTAAACAAATCCCCTGGGCCGGATTAGATCCTCCCAATAGTACTCAAAGAAATGAAGAAGTTATTTACAAACCACCAACTAAGATCATGCAACAAGAGACAGGGGTTGTACCGACAGACTGGAGAATTGCAAACGTAATACAGATCTACAAAAGGGAGACAAAACCGAACCAGGTAACTACAGACCAATAAGCCTGACTTCTGTTATATGTAAACTTATGGAAATGATAAGATCCAAAATGGGAAGTTACCTATATGGTAACAGTATCCTGGGAGACAGTCACCATAGTTTTAGGAAAAGGAGATCGTGTCTAATTAACCTGCTTGATTTTTTTGAGGATTCAACATCGACAATGGACAATATGACATGGTTTGTTTAGATTTCTAGAAAGCTTTTGATAAGGTCCCGCATAAAAGATGAATTCTCAGACTGGATCCAGTAGGAATTGAAGGAAAGGGATGCATATGGATTAAGGAGTGGTTAACATGTAAAAAACAAAAAGTACTGATTAGAGGAGAAACCTCAAAATGGAGTATGGTAACCAGTGGAGTACCACAGGAATCAGTATTAGGTCCTCTGCTCTTCCTTCTACATTAATGACTTGGATTCTGGTATAGTAAGCAAACTTGTTAACTTTGCAGACAACTAGGATAGCAGGAGTGTCATTCAAAATTATTTAGACACCATTCAGAACTGGGCAGACAGACTCACTGATACTGACACATGACACATGACACATACTGATTTTCCATTCTTGGAAATAGCAAATTCTGTTTTTCACCACTTTTTATCAATGTATTGATAATTAAACACTGCATTTGAACATAAATATAATGTTGATAGTTAAAATATGCAAATTAATAAACTTGTTTTTTTTTTCTTAATAAAGTTAAGTAAATGATAACTCCAGTGTTAGTCAACAAATTGGTATGTAGCATTGATTTTGGCATTTTCAAGGAATCGTTATGCCTTTTTCGTTATTAAGTAAATATGCTAATATAAGTCCTGCATAAAAGGTTAATTCTTAAACTAAATGCAGTAGGGATTCAAGGAAATGCATGCACATGGATTAGGGAGTGGTTACCAAGTAGAAAACAAAGTGATTAGAGGAGAAACTTAAAAATGGAGTGAGATAACAATTGGAGTACCAAAGGAATCAGTATTAGGTACTCTGCTCTTCCAAATCTACATGAATTATTCTGGTATAGTAAGCCAACTTGTTAAATTTACAGAGCACACAAAAATAAGAGGAATGACAAACACCGTTGCAGCAGCAAAGGTCATTCAATATGATCTAGAGAGCATTCAGAACTGGGCAGACACATGACAAATGACATTTAATATAGAAAAGTGTAAGGTACTGCACGCAGGTAATAAAAATGTGCATTATAAATACCATATGGGAGATACTGAAATTGAAGGAGGAATCTATGAGATCTAGGAGTTTATGTTGACTCAGAAATGTCTTCATCTAGACAATGTGGGGAAGCTATAAAATGCTCGGATATATAGTGAAAAGTGTTGAATTCAAATCAAAAGAAGTAATGTTAAAACTGTGCAATGCATTAGTAAGAACTAATTTAAAATATTGTGTTCAGTTCTGGTCATGTCGATACAAAAAGGATGTTGCTACTCTTAAAAGAGTGCAAAGAAGAGTGACCAGTTTTTATTTCTGGTTTAAAAGGCATATCATGCAGACAGGCTAAAAGAATTGATTCTATTCAGTCATGAACAAAGAAGACTATGCAACGATCTGATTCAAGCATTCACAATTCTAAAAGGTTTTGACAATGTTGACCTAGGGAAACATGGACCAGGCGTCACAAATGGAGATTAGATAAAGGGGCGTTCAGAACAGAAAATAAAGACTGCTTGGAGAGATTCTGGGATCAATAAGCTACAAATAACCAAACAAGCAAGATGGTGTCAGCTGCAGCAAGTGAATCTGCAAGTGAATCTTCAAAAAGCTACTTTGCTAAATGGTTTATAAAGAAACAACTTGTCTTGTCCAGCATGCTGTGATAATTAGACACTCTACAATGAAACTGAAGATAAAGGCCTAAATAAGACATATGCTGACCGATCCAGTAGAACCATCAAAATGACACTTTACTTGCTGTCTGTTATATAAATGACAAGTGAGCTATTAGTTCAATATGGGACCAAATACCATGTACTACATGTATTTTAATTGACACTTGTAATTCATTAACACAAATTGTCCATGAATGATAATTTTTAGAAACCATTTCAATTTTAAATCAAACTTAATCTCTTCTGGCAAATGACCCAAAAAATGTTGTTTGTATTGAATTTGAAAACAGCATTGCCTGGGGAAAGCACAAACTGTTCCAATTAGCTCTGGAACATTGTGTACAATTTAGAGGACATTAATAAATGCAGAGCTGCTGCTGCTGCTGTGTGTGTGTGTGTGTAATTATATCTATCTATCTATCTATCTATCTATCTATCTATCTATCTATATATATATATATATATATATATATATATATATATATATATATATATATATACATACACACACACACACACACACACACACACACCACACACATGTATATGTGCATGTGTGTATATATGTATGTGTTAAAATACAACAATTTAATCGAACACCAATTAGCTCTGTCAATTAGCTCTGGAACATTGTGTACAATTTAGAGGACATTAATAAATGCAGAGCTGCTGTGTGTGTGTGTGTGTGTTTATATATATATATATATATATATATATATATATATATATATATATATATATACACACACACACACACACACACACACACACACACACACATATATACATACACAATTTTCTGAACACCACAATGTAAATTGGTTTATCTATTAATATCTTTGTGTACCAAGGTTGTTTTATTACTGTGTGGGTATCCGCTGAGAGACGAGACGCAGAGGGTTTGATGTTGAAACACCACAAAAAAGCAGACAGTTACAGTTGTTGATGGCCGCCACTAGAGTACCAGCAGTGGTAGCCCTAGTGCAGAAGGATATACACCAACAGTGTACATGACAATAGAAAAATTCAAAACTCAGTGTGGAAAAGAGCTATAAAACAAAAGGGTTAAATTACAGCATACCAAATTTAGTTCACCTGATGTGTAACTAGTGGATTATGCAGGTTTAGTCCACTTGATTAGACTAAAGTTAGTACACCTGCTGATCCCGATGGCAGTGTACTAGAAGTTAATCAAATGTAGATTTGCTAAATGAGACTGAAGCAGCTCCTGATTGCAGTGTACCAAATCAGATTTCTGATGATCCTGTTCAAGTGGATTAATTAAGTACTGAGAAGGATAAGACTAACTTGGTACGCTTGCTCGTCCTGAGCCTTTATTGTTTCGCAGATAGCTGCATTTTTCCCCTGAAATGACCAGTACATCTGAAAACTTTATTCCGTCCAATTCTTAAGTCCATCACATTCGGGCAGTCAGATCTGTGAGAATAAAGTCTTGCACAAATAAAATTAAACTAATGATCAATTATCACGGAATTAAACTTCTGTGCCTATGCAGCAGTGTTGGCAGCTTAATGGGAGTATGATTTGTCAGTTTGAAATGTGCACAGACATGACGTTAATAAACATATACACATGGAGAGAGGGGCCGCCTCTATGGCCCAACATTTACTTGATCGATAGACATAATTAACAGGAGGGGGGCCACCGTCTTTGAGCTGACCCAACATACCAAGAGGGGCACCGTCTTTGAGGTTACCCGACATACGAAGAGGTTCGCGAACCGGAAAGAAAACATAAAGTTAGTATTTGTTAAAACATATAATGCGTGGTATTCCACCTCTTCAAAGCCCAACATAATAGAAGGGGGGTTCCGTCACTGAGGAGACCCGACAAACAGGAGAGGGGCCACCGTCTTTGAGGAGACCCAACAAACACGATGGATGCCACCGCTTGGGGACCCTCACATAGAGGCATCAGACCTGAAAGAAGAATCCCAAAAGAAACATGCAGATGGAAGGGTTTGGCCGAGGGTCCCCTCTGACTCATGGAGAACCATCCTCTATGAGGTAAATGAAGCGGAGCTTAACAAAGGGTTGGAGAAAGTGGAATCACTAACCCCCCAAAAGATGGACCCCCGGCTCCACGCTGACGCAACGTGAAGAAGAAAAAAGAGAGACCCACCAATGCATAAGAAAGAAGAAAAGAGAAAACATTTAGACGAAAGAAAACAAACACTTAATGTGACAAAGGGGTTAGTAGACTGTACCCTAATGACTATGTGAAGACCCTCTGCACAGTGGAAAGAAAAAAAAAAACCCTTTCTTTTAATTTTATTTCTTAGGGGGAAATCTTTGGAGGATCAGGCAGAAAGGTTGTCCCCATTCCGGACATACTAGCAATGGACTGATGTGCAGAGGATATTTCAGATGATGAAGAACGAATATAAGTTTCAACCACTGATGAAGTCCAGCACCCCATATTTTTAATTAAATGCTGGTTAATGTTGACTTTTGGAGCTGAAGTAGCTGCCCCTATTCTAAATGAATGAGGAGTGTAGAATTGCGAAGGAAAACCTGCTCTGGACACCACGGTGGAAAGGTGTATTGAAAACCAATGCCTTGATACAATGGAGGCTTGAATTGATAAACAAAGGGTCGGAGGATGAAATGGCCTTGCATTCTGCAATGTACTTCAACATGGAAGTGAAGGGACACAGAGGAGAGTTGATCTTAGAAAGCTGATTACATTGTCCTTGCCGCAGTTGATCTGTTTTTGAAATGCGAAGAAATAAGATGAAATAAGAATCTGGGATGAGCTTGAGGTCACTGCAGCGGATACCGAGGGTAGGAAAGCTGGCAATAGAAGGAAATGTTTATTCAGAACATCTCAAAAACCCGAAAAATGCAGATAGACATATGACTTCCACAGTTAAATCATCAAATGGAGAAAAACAGCCATGGCGCAGAATTGAAATCAAGTTACTGAGAATTTCTATAGAAATAGGCAGGTGAGCAGAAGAAGGAGCCGGAGAGCACTTAGAAATTCCTCGTAAAAGGAGACGAACCGCTGGAATTGATAATAGAGTTGGGGAATTGATGGACATCAAACGAAATTGATGCTGAAAATTCCTGACAAATATAGTCTGATTGTAGCTGGTGCCAGATGTAGAGAGTCCTTTGCATGCACTATGAACGCAATGATCCAGTCCTGGTTGAATGGAGTAGGATTAATCCTGCTTTGTAAACAAAAAGTTACATAATATGCCCAACCTGTAGAGTACGAGCATCTGGTACATGGGGCAAGTGCTGATGCCATGTAATCTTGAGCTGAATTAAGAAGTTTATTAATAGTTGGATTTAGTTGAAAATCAGCTGATTGAACTGCATGATAAGACGGGAAGAGGAACGTCCTTTATTTATAACACTGTGTAACATTTTTTTTTTTTTTTTGGTTCCTGGGTAGTAAGTGTTATTTCCTAATTGCTTATGCCTCAAAAGTATAGAAAATGGCTATTATTCCCCACAAACTTTGCTTTTGTGACCAGGACAGTGATATTTTGAAATTTACCTATTTTCCAGAACATTCCAGATAGATTCAGTGCTGAGTAAACTTGGAGTAACTTCTAGAACTTTCGAGAACTTTCCAGTAATGTAAATAGTAGTATAAATACAGGGGCCTTAAGCCCACCAGTTCAGTTTAGTTCCAGCTGCCTAAGTGGATACATATCTGCATTTTTCTGAGATGACATCAAGAGGCTGCAAGCATCCAGCAGACGCATTTTGCTATGTCTGCGGCCAATTTATCAAGACAAGAGCAAAAAAGTACTCAGTGGAAGCATCTGCTAAGATGTGTGAGGCCTACAAGGCATATTTCGGCATGCCTGTCGGGGATCAAGACAAACCCTGGACACCTCATTTCACCTGGGAGCACTGCAAAAAAACTCTGGAAGGTAAGATGGACAATTGTTGCTCGGAATTTTATTTTATAAAATTTGTTAAAATTTTTAAAATTGTAAAAGTTTTTAATTTTAAAATGTTTTACAATTTTCAATGTTATTGAAAAAATATATCATATATGAAAAATGTTGCGAGAATCTCTTACACATTAGTCATGGGTGAAATAAATGTATTTTTGTAGGATGGTACAGAGGGGAAAAGAGAGCCATGAAGTTCGCTATCCCAAGAATTTGGCGGGAACCCACTGACCACTCAAGCAACTGCTACTTCTGCATGGTGGACCCTTCCAAACGTCGGACTGGCAAGAATGCACCTGCTATCACGTATCTGGACCTTCCTTCATCCATCGCCCCGGTGCCACACTGCCATGAGCTCCCCGTACCCACTCCTCCGGAGAGAGAGCAGCTGTCTTTAGAAGAGAGCAGCAAGTCAGAGAGTGAGGAAGACGTTGTAGATCCAGATGACAATTTCAGAGGTGGAGCTGAGGAGAGAAAACCATACTACCCCAACCAAAAAGACCTCAAAGACTTGATTAGAGATCTTGGTCTCACCAAGTCCAATGCCGAGCTTTTGACGTCTAGGCTCAAGCAGTGGAACTTGTTGGATGAAAGTGTGCAAGTCGCAGATCAGAGGAAGCGTCACCAACCTTTTTCCAGCTTCTTCACCCGTCAAGATGGGCTCTGCTTCTGCCACAATGTGACCAGTCTGTTCGAGGCAATCGGAATCGCCTGTAACCAGAATGAGTGGCGCCTCTTCATTGACAGCTCATCCAGGAGCCTCAAAGCTGTGCTGCTCCATAATGGTAACAAGTACCCGTCTCTTCCCCTGGCTCACTCGGTGCACCTCAAAGAGGATTACAACAGCATCAAGACCTTGCTGGATGCCTTGAAGTATGATGAGTACGGCTGGGAGGTCATAGGAGACTTCAAAATGGTGGCATTCCTGATGGGTCTCCAAGGCGGTTTTACCAAGTTTCCCTGCTATCTTTGCCTTTGGGACAGCAGGGACACCAAGGCGCACTACCACAGGCGGGACTGGCCACAGCGGACCGAGTTCTCTGTGGGGAGGAACAACGTCAAGTGGGAGCCACTGGTGGACCCCCGGAAGGTGCTGATGCCACCACTGCACATCAAATTGGGCCTTATGAAACAATTTGTCAGAGCTCTAGATAAGGAGTCGGCAGCCTTCAAGTACCTTCAAGACTTCTTCCCTAAGCTGTCTGAGGCAAAGGTCAAAGCCAGTGTCTTCGTCGGACCACAGATAAAGAAGATCCTGGAGTGCAATAAATTCCCCAAGAAGCTCACTAGTAAGGAGAAAGCGGCTTGGAACAGCTTTGTCGCAGTGGTTCGGGACTTCCTGGGCAATCACAAGGCCAAAAACTATGTGGAGCTGGTTGAGACTGGTGAAGAACTACGGCACAATGGGCTGTAGGATGTCCCTCAAAGTCTATATCCTTGATGCTCATCTTGATAAATTCAAGGAGAACATGGGAGCGTACTCAGAGGAGCAAGGTGAGCTCTTCCACCAGGATATACTGGACTTTGAACGCCGCTACCAAGGACAGTATAATGAGAACATGATGGGAAACTACATTTGGGGGCTGATTCGTGAAAGTGATTTACAGTATAATCGTAAATCTCGAAAAACTACTCACTTCTAAATCTTTTGTAGTCATTTTTATATTACTTTAGTATAAATACATGGATTGGATTCATATGTTGTTTTTTTCTGACTTTATGTGAACGAAAAGACACAAATTTCCCCGTTTTCTCATTGGAAATAGGTAAATTTCAAAATATCACTGTCCTGGTCACAAAAGCAAAGTTTGTGGGGAATAATAGCCATTTTCTATACTTTTGAGGCATAAGCAATTAGAAAATAACACTTACTACCCAGGAACAAAAATTGTGTTACATTGTGTAATATGCACTGTAGTTGAATTATCACAGTAAAATAGTATTGATTTCTTAGACCAGAGAGGACCCCATAGCTGGGCAGCTGCTACTATTGGGTATATCTCTAGCAGAGCTGTGGATTTTAGATGAGGAGATATGTTTTCGATTTCCTCAGGCCATGTACTGCAAAACCATTGATTGTTAAATAGACCTATGAATCCCAGAAATGAGGCACCAGTAAATAAAGTCATATCGTGTGGAGCTGAAATGAAATCATCATAAAACATAGAGACCGTTCCAGTGCTGAATAAGCGCAGACCACATTTTAATGTCTTTCCTAGCTTCTGAGGAGATATTTATATAGGAGTCCAGCTTGTTTGCTGTTAATGCCAGCGCTAGCAGTTGAGATATAAACATCCTCCCCTGTGGAATGATATGTATTGCAAAGTTAAATAACCCAGCAATGAAAGCAGTGCCTGTTTTTTAATTGTTTTACTGATCTGAAAATCTTCAATGAAAAAACAAATATGGTTAAGTTTAGACTCAGGCAGGCTGGCTTCAAACTTTTCTGTATCTAGAATGATTCCAAGGAATTCCAAAGAATAAAGGGGACCGATTGATTTCTCTTCTGAAAGCGGAACGCCAACTTCAGAAAATAACTTTTAAGATTGGAAATCGCTTGTGCTGGTGCATCTGAAGGAGGAGAAATTACTAAAAAATCGTCCAGCAAGTGGAGTAAGAATGGGACATGATAGACATTAAGAAGAATCCAGCATAGTGCTTCCAACAGGGTATCAAATATCTTCGGGCTGCTGCAGCAGCTGAAAGTCAATTGGGTGGCAAAATAAAACTTCCCATCCCAGCATATACCAAACAGGTGACGGAGAGACGGATGGATTGGCATTACTTTAAATGCGTCTGATATATCTGCTTTTGCTAACCAGGAACCACGACCTGCTAATTTAATTGAATGTATTGCGTCTGCAATAGTGATGTAATGTAGGGAATTGATCTTGGGGAATTAATGAGTTATTGCTGCTGGTGCTTGACCCCTGTGGTGCTGATTAATCAATAATGAGATGTTTTTTTCCTGACATTTTCCTCGTGGCAATGCCGATAGGATTACTTCTAGATACTGGAAAAGGAGGAGCTAAAAATTGACCAACTATAAATCCTTTTATAATTTCTTTTTCGATGAGAGATTGCACTAATTGTGGTTCTTGAGTCGCTGGATAAAGATTTTTGCTTTTGAACGAGGAAGAAGGAATTTGAGTCTGACCGGTTGAAAAAACATTTTTTAATCCGTCGATCAGGTAATTAATTAAATTACTGTCGGGATGATTCTGTAATTTACTTGATAATGCCGGGATGTTTATAGGAGTAAAGACTGTGAGCATCGGGGAAAGTCACTTGCGTTTTAAAGGGCAGATTGTATCAGCGTGAGCGTCTCCACAATTGCTGCACATGTGGATAAGATTGCATTGTCTATTCGAACAGAAGCCAGTATTGAAATTGTTGCAGATTTGTCTTCCTCCTGAAAATCTAATACTGCGCCCGTATTTGTCTTTCCCTGTGGATTGATCGAAGGGAGCTGAAGAATGTATAGGATTAGGTACTGAAGATCTGTATGAATTAGCGGCAAAACCGGGTGCTTTAGAAGTTGATGCAATTGCAGCTTTAGGGCAGAGGGATGTTGAGTGAGCTGTTGAAGCACAGACCCCACATGCGTTAGCTCTTAAACCACCAAAAAAACAACCTGATCAGATGTAACAAATACCAGAAGGGGAGAAAGAACGGAGACTGGATGGACCCTGGATTGAAGCTGGAGGAGAATGATCTGGTAATGACAGAAAATCCTGGGAATCCTCTGAATCTGATGACAACTGCTGTAAGTACTCCATTATTGAGGTATACGAAAGTTGATGGGTCTTGAAATCGCTTATGTTTATGCCAAACGAAAAAACAGCTAGGTAGAAGTGACTAATGTTTAAATAAGATAGATTTAATTGATGACAGGAGATGATAGGTTGTTGGCGCCTAGCTCCGCCCCTTGACCCCACATATAAGTTAACATTTAAATAGGTTTGATATAATAAAAATGTGTTCTTTTTGTACAGAGATCCCTTTATATATTTATCGGATACTGAAGTCTGCATATCAGATTAGTAAAGGGTTTATACAGCTATAGCCAAAGGTTTTGCAGCACCTAGAATTTTAGGATTGAGACAATTAAACATAATTAAATACACACATGAACATAATTCAGATATTTTATTTATCATGTAATCATGATATTGCAAAAGTCTACTATATTGGAAATAGTAGTATTTAATGTCACATTTCCCAATTTGTCTATTTTTTGTTAAGTATATAGAAAACTACAGAACAGTATGTCATTTAATATAGTAATGTAACATTATTCAGCAGGTTTCATTCATGAAGCAAAATGTGTTAATTCTATAGGGTGAATCAAAACATTGGCCATAGCAGTAGGTTAGTCCTCATCAGTCCAACTTATTCCACTTGTTCTGATCAGTTAAGTCAATTACCAGGATCATCTGTTTGGTACACTGCAATCAGGATTAAGTTAGTACAGATTTGCAGGATTTTCTAGTCCGCATTTTAACCCACTTGATGTGGACTGAATCACTGGTATGCTGCAATTGACCCGAGGTGGCCAAGCTCAGCCATGTGCTGCTTCCATTAAAAGGGTGGTCCCTTACGCAGAACCTTCTTCCTATACAAACTAACTAAATTTAGTTTGTATAGGGATTAAACCTCCCCTAAATTAATGCCTAAACAGACTGTGGTCCTCAGTCATGCCCTTGGTTCTCAATCCCTGGCTAACTGTGTAAACATGAATCCTCACGCTGGTACACAGAGAACATAACAAACACCAAACAAAAGAAGAATAAACAAAGGGTTGATTTTCCAGACTCTTTTTAAAAGTAGCGACCAGGGTTAATGGATAATCAATTATTCAATTCACACCTGGCCTCCTGCTGCATACTGGGTTTCAATTAAGCAGGCAGGGAGGTCTAACCTCCCAGCCCTGCCATCCAGCACTTTGTTTTTACAAAGTTTAATACAATCAGACAAAATCAGATTTTATTTAAAGTAAAATATGGTATTTAAAGGGGGAGGAAGAGCCTGCAGAGACCCCAGACCAGGGAAGTCACCCTGAAACAGAAGTCGTAGAACATGATGCCACCTTCTAGCAACACACAAATGACAGGATCTCACGGCAGAGTGTCTCTCCCTAATCACCAGTGGTGTCTCTGAGAAGGACAGTGTTCATGAGAGGAGCACAATCCAGACGTCAAGCCTGAACAGGAGAGGTATCTGTCGAGGAAGACTCATTCCTGCAACTACAGCAGTCCAGATTTAACATGCTTCATAGGGAGTTGAGGAGACCGAAACACAACGTCCAGTCCTCCTGTGGCGAGACTGTCTCCCGTCTTGACAGGAGAGACCGGATCCTCAACTCCAGACTGACAGCGATGGAATCCTGACTGGCAGGAATGGAAAACAGCTTGGCCCACCTGGCTGATGCTACTAACCATCACCTGTCTCCCACCCCCACCACAAACGCTGCAGCCCAAACTCGTTCTCCACACCTCTGGTTTCTCGGGGTCAACTCGCTAACTATATATATATTTTTTTGCCTTTTGTTTTCTTTACAAATGCTACTTCTTTCCAGCGCTACTTTGCCCCTTTTTTTTTTTTTTTAATATACTGGGCCTATTTTGTTCCTTTTTGAGAATAAATCTCCTACAGTACATTAATTTATCTGCCTCGTGGAGTAAGGAATTGCTTTCTTAACCTGTTTTATTTTGGCCCGTGCTTGTTGCATGTGCTCATTTGGAGCACATGTCTTGGTTTTTGTTAATATATCCGTAAATACACACACACACACTATATATATATATATATATATATATATATATATATATATATATATATAATTGATTATTTTGTTTGATTAGGTTTATTTTTTGATAAAGTTAAAATTGTCTTCTGTTGGTACAAAGAAGTCCAATTTCTTGATAAGTTTGTCCTAACTAATTATGCAATGTCTTCTTTGCACACATATACATATCAGTGATACAGTTACAGGCCAGTTCACTATTTCTCAAATGTGGCCACAGCAGATCCAAGCAGCCCCCCAGCAGCTCCTCTCTTAATCAACCTTTCTATAAAATTGGCTCTGCTATCCAGCTTTTATTCAGCACAGTTCATGCTGGTTGCATTCTGATTGCTCATACTGCTTCTGTTTCTGTTAGCTGCTATTGGCCAGCATTAATGTCAGTATAATCATTGGACATTGATTGACTGAGCTTTCATTGTGATCAGATTTAATTTTGGCTTGCGTCAGAAGTTTCCACCCGTTTTGCAGTGCTCATTAGTTGATCAAAAAGAAATAATATTATTTTATGTAGTGTAGTCAAGCAAACATTGCTCCACATGAATTCAAAGGCAAAAATCCAGATCTGTGTTAAATTACATAGTTTTCCACATTGTTTATTGTGAAGAAACGAAAATGGCGGGAAGTTAAAAAAAAAAAAGTGATGTCTACATTTTGTACTATTTCTGCCTGAAATACACACAAGAAAAAAATATATAACTTGCTGTTTGACTTAATGTGCTTTATAGTTAATTCAGTGCAGTACAGTAAGGCCTTCATACTCTATTCTTATGGGGTATTTTGAATACAGTTTTACATATACATTCATAATATAAAAGCATTGAAAAGCATTATACCCTTGTTGTATTTATTTACAGATAACACCCCTGTTCCTCCCTTCATGTAATACAATCATTGACCTGCTAAGTTTGACCTGTTATGATCTAAATAAGAAACAGTTGGGCTTTATTACATATATAAATACAAAGTTAGATATGTGCCTATATTTTATGCCTATATTTGATTTATTTTTCATACAATATACTAAGTGATTTTAGGAAGAAAAAAATTGCAGTGCCGCACCCAGGAGGTGTGAGGGTCTGGAATCAACTCCCCAATAATGTTGTTGAAGCTGACACCCTGGGATCCTTCAAGAAGCTGCTTGATGAGATTTTGGGATCAATAAGCTACTAACAACCAAACGAGCAAGATGGGCCGAATGGCCTCCTCTTGTTTGTAAACTTTCTTATGTTCTTATGTTCTTATGTACCTAAACACCTTTCTTCCTCTTTTCACTTTTTTCACTTTCTGCCAGCACAAATTATTTGTGTTTGTTTGTTTGTTTCTCTCTCTCTCTCTCGTGGAGGATTGTGGGAAGGGCTTGCAGAGAGGTGGAACGCCGGTGCGGTAGGACCGGGAAATTTAAAACTTTATTTATTTATCTATTTATTTATTTATTTATTTATTTTGTTTGTTTGATAGTTACTTAGTTGTTCTTTTTGTGTGTTTGTTTGTTCGTAGGTTAGTGGTGTGTGTGTGTTTGTTTGTTTGTTTGTAGGGTGTTTGGAGATCCCGTTATGGGGTCTCGTTCAGGAGGGCTGGGGGCTCTCACCCGCCGACACGGGGTCCGTTGCCTGCCTGAAGAGTCGGGAGGAAGAGTCGGCTCCTGCACCGCAGCCGCAGAGCGAGCCCGTGCTGACCGAGGAGGGGGCGATCCAGAAGGAAACCGGAGCAGAAGCACCAACACCACGGCCTCGCACAAAGAGACCCAGCCGCAGCCTGTCATTGACGGGTTCGGAGGATAATACCGCTACTACTGAGAATGGTGAAGAATCATTCAAGGTAGTAGCGAAAAAGACACGAATTCAGCGGAAGGCTGCAGAGCTGCCGGATGGCAGAGCGCAGCCAGTGCAGAACTCCGAACCCGTGCAGACAGGGAGACTGCGGGCTCCTGGCGGGGCGTCAGTCCCTCCCAACGCGGAGGAAGAGAGCACAGCGCAGGGTGAGCCGGGCGCGGTGCAAGGCTCTCCGCTAGCTGAATCTCAGCCGCCTGAAATGGTGCCGGCTGTAGCAGAGACCGGTGTCGGGGAGTCGGAGGGAGCTGCGGAGGAACGGATTCTCGGGGGCGAGCGAGAGGACAGCGCGGATGAGATGGAGGGGGAGCTCTCTGACTCCTCGCTTATCTCAGACATCCCTGATAGCCAACCCGTCAGTAAGAAAAAGTTATACACACTTGAGCAGGTAAATGATTTTATGATAGAAACAAAAGGGAAAAGGGGAGTAGAAATAGAGAGTTTTTTCCCTGATCTAAGGTTATTTCTCCACTCCGCTCACGTTATAACAAGGAAAGCCACAATAGAAGAATTTGATCAGCCAAAACGTTATAGATTAAAAAAAATTGTTCAGAAAGTTAAAAAGGATCTTAAAAGTGGTTCAAAATCTCTTGTTTAAAAATGGCTGTGTTTTATGAAACTTCTTTTATTACTTGTTTTAGTGTGTTAGTTTTTTTAGTTATGATGGAAAGGTGCGTTTTTATTTCTTTTAATCTAAACGGCTGCAGACAGTCTTTTAAGAGGGCGCAGCTAGTCGAGTTTTTAGAGCAGAAGCAGGCGGGGGTGGTGTTTCTGCAGGAAACGCACTCGGATCAGGAGAATGAGGAGGCGTGGTGAGCGGAGTGGAAGGGGCTGTGCGTGATGAGTCACGGCGCTAGTACCAGTGCAGGAGTAGCCGTGCTTTTTAAACCCAGCCTGGGGGCAGTTTTACTAGATATAGATGAAATCGAGAAAGGGAGGATTTTAAAAGTAAGAGCTAGGCTGGGCAGTACAGTGTATGTTTTTATTAATATTTATGCCCCCAATAGAGGGGGGGAACGAATTTTATTTTTTAAGAAATTAAAGCAAGCTCTTTTTAATATTAATAATAATGATGTGGTGGTAGTAGGAGGAGATTTTAATTGTACTGTTAATTTTAATATTGATCGAAATAATGATGAACCACACCCTCAGTCCTCCAGAGAGTTGGCTGCATTGTTAGAGTCCAGTGACCTGGTTGACATATAAGAACATAAGAACATAAGAAAGTTTACAAACGAGAGGAGGCCATTCGGCCCATCTTGCTCGTTTGGTTGTTAGTAGCTTATTGATCCCAAAATCTCATCAAGCAGCTTCTTGAAGGATCCCAGGGTGTCAGCTTCAACAACATTACTGGGGAGTTGATTCCAGACCCTCACAATTCTCTGTGTAAAAAAGTGTCTCCTATTTTCTGTTCTGAATGCCCCTTTTTCTAAACCTCCATTTGTGACCCCTGGTCCTTGTTTCTTTTTTCAGGCTGAAAAAGTCCCTTGCGTCGACACTGTCAATACCTTTTAGAATTTTGAATGCTTGAATTAGGTCGCCACGTAGTCTTCTTTGTTCAAGACTGAACAGATTCAATTCTTTTAGCCTGTCTGCATATGACATGCCTTTTAAGCCCGGAATAATTCTGGTCGCTCTTCTTGGCACTCTTTCTAGAGCAGCAATATCTTTTTTATAGCGAGGTGACCAGAACTGCACACAATATTCAAGATGAGGTCTTACTAGTGCATTGTACAGTTTTAACATTACTTCCCTTGATTTAAATTCAACACTTTTCACAATGTATCCGAGCATCTTGTTGGCCTTTTTTATAGCTTCCCCACATTGCCTAGATGAAGACATTTCTGAGTCAACAAAAACTCCTAGGTCTTTTTCATAGATTCCTTCTCCAATTTCAATATCTCCCATATGATATTTATAATGTACATTTTTATTTCCTGCGTGCAGTACCTTACACTTTTCTCTATTAAATGTCATTTGCCATGTGTCTGCCCAGTTCTGAATCTTGTCTAGATCATTTTGAATGACCTTTGCTGCTGCAACAGTGTTTGCCACTCCTCCTACTTTTGTGTCGTCTGCAAATTTAACAAGTTTGCTTACTATACCAGAATCTAAATCATTAATGTAGATTAGGAATAGCAGAGGACCTAATACTGATCCCTGTGGTACACCGCTGGTTACCACACTCCATTCTGAGGTTTTTCCTCTAATCAGTACTTTCTGTTTTCTACATGTTAACAACTCCCTAATCCATGTACATGTGTTTCCTTGAATCCCAACTGCGTTCAATTTGAGAATTAATCTTTTGTGCGGGACTTTGTCAAAAGCTTTCTGGAAATCTAAATAAACCATGTCATATGCTTTGCAATTATCCATTATCGATGTTGCATCCTCAAAAAAATCAAGCAAGTTAGTTAGACACGATCTCCCTTTCCTAAAACCATGTTGACTGTCTCCCAGTACCCTGTTACCATATAGGTAATTTTCCATTTTGGATCTTATTATAGTTTCCATAAGTTTGCATATAATAGAAGTCAGGCTTACTGGTCTGTAGTTACCTGGTTCAGTTTTGTTTCCCTTTTTGTGGATCGGTATTACGTTTGCAATTTTCCAGTCTGTCGGTACCACCCCTGTGTCAAGAGACTGCTGCATGATCTTGGTTAGCGGTTTGTAAATTACTTCTTTCATTTCTTTGAGTACTACTGGGAGGATCTCATCCGGCCCAGGGGATTTGTTTATTTTAAGAGCTCCTAGTCCCTTTAACACTTCTGCCTCAGTTATGCTAAAGTTATTTAAAACTGGATAGGAACTGGATGACATGTGGGGCATGTTGTCAGTATCTTCCTTTGTAAAAACTTGTGAAAAGTAATCATTTAATATATTTGCTATTTTTTTTCTTCCTCTACTGATTTTGCCATTTGTATCTCTTAAACATTTAATCTCCTCTTTGAATGTTCTCTTGCTGTTGTAATATTGGAAAAACATTTTGGAATTGGTTTTAGCTCCTTTAGCAATGTTCATTTCTATTTCTCTCTTGGCCTTTCTAACTTCCTTTTTGACTTGCATTTGCAGTTCTGTGTACTCTTTCTGTGTACTTTCTTTTTTGGTCCTTTTTTAATGCTCTGTAAAGTGCCTTTTTTCGCTGAATATTTTTTTTAATTGATCTATTAAACCATTTTGGCAATTTAGTTTTACATTTAGATTTGTCTACTTTAGGGATATATTTGTTTGCGCCTCTAGTACTACGGTTTTTGAAGAACAACCATCCTTCTTCTGTGGGTGTTTTCTCTATTTTACTCCAATCTACTTCTGTTAGTCTCTGTTTCATACCTTCATAGTTTGCTTTTCTAAAATTGTAAACCTTAGCTTTAGTCTTTACTTTTGGGGATTTAAAAAACACTTCAAATGAGACCATGTTGTGGTCTGAGTTTGCCAGTGGTTCTCTGACCTCTGTTTTAGTTATTCTATCTTCGTTATTTGAAAAGACTAAATCAAGGCATGCCTCCCCTCTAGTCAGTGCCTTGACAAATTGTGTTAGGAAGCAGTCATTTGTCATTTCCACCATTTCTATTTCATCCTTCGCGCTACCCACCGGGTTTTCCCATTTTATTTGGGGGAAGTTGAAATCCCCCATTAGTATGGCTTCTCCTTTGCTACACACATTTCTAATGTCATTGTATAACAGATTATTGTGCTCACCGTCTGAATCTGGCGGTCTATAGCATGCTCCTATTATTATGCCTTTTGAATTTTTGTCTGTTATTCTGACCCATATTGATTCGGTTTTATTTTCTTTGTCCAGGTTTAACACCTGGGCTTCAAGACTGTTTCTTATGTATAGCGCTACCCTTCCTCCTCTTCTGTCCTGCCTGTCTTTCCTATACAGTGTATACCCAAGGGAAAATATTATATTCGTCCCCATCACTCTCAGATAACCACGTTTCTGTAACACCTATCACATCATAGTTACCTGTTAGTGCAGTAGCTTCAAGTTCTAGAATTTTGTTTCTGATACTTCTAGCATTTAGATAAATACATTTAATGGTTGTCTTACCTGAGTTGTTGTTCTTGTATATGGAGATGGCTGCACCCCAGTTCAAGACAATTCACCTGGTCTCAGTATCACACAGACTGTGTATATAGAGCAAGACTAGACCGGTTTTATACTTCAAAAAACGATTTAAATAAATTTATCAAAGCAAGAATCATCCCCAGTAGTCTCTCTGACCACCACTGTCTATTAATTACAGTATTAATTCAATCAAAACCCCACAGAGCATCTTACTGGCATTTCAATGTAAAATTATTACAAGATGTAAAATTTAAGCAACAATTCAAACTTTTTTGGATAATTTGGAAAAAAGAAAAAGCACAATATAAAGATTTAAGACAGTGGTGGGACAAATTAAATACAAATTAAATGTTTTTGTCAACAATATACTATAAATGCAACCAGGTCACTGAACACAGCCGTGAGAGAACTGGAGTCCAAAATCCTCCTCCTAGAGGAAAGTTTAAATTCAGAATTTAAAGAACAGACGCTGGAGAACCTAAAAGAGCAGAAAATCACGCTGGGGAGCTTGCTGAAGGAAAGAGTGAAGGGGGCGATTGTGCGTTCCAGATTCATGGAGTTGAGAGACATGGATGCCCCCACTAGTTTCTTCTTCAACCTGGAGAGGAAGAGAGCGGACAGTAGACAGCTGTGTTGTATCAGGACTCCTGGTGGGAAAGAACTGCACACCCGGGAGGAAATCAGCAGAGAGGCGGTGCGTTTTTACAAGGAACTTTATGATAAAGAACTGTGCAACATAGAGGACACTGAGCGGCTGCTCCAGGGGTTACCCAGCCTCAGTGAGAAGGAGCAGATTCAGCTGGACGCACCGCTGACCCACCAGGAGATGACCGCCGCTGTCAAGCAGCTCTCCAGCGGAAAGGTTCCCGGGATCGATGGACTGCCAGCAGAATTTTATAATAATTTCTGGGATATAATGGGGGAGGATTTGCTCCAGGTTCTGAGAGAGAGCCTCAGCCACAAGGAACTGCCTCTTAGCTGCCGTAGGGCAGTGGTTACACTGCTGCCCAAGAAGGGAGACCTATGCCAGCTTAAAAATTGGAGACCTGTGTCAATTTTATGTTCTGATTTAAAGATTTTATCCAAAACAATCGCTAATAGATTAAAAAGTGTTATTGGAACTGTAATACATATGGATCAAACATATTGTATACCGGGTCGCTCTATTTTTGATAACTTGTTTTTTATTCGAGATTTTTTAACTGTAAGTGATATTTGTGATTTTAATGTAGGAATGGTCTCCCTGGATCAAGAGAAGGCTTTCGACAGAGTCGACCACACCTACCTCTTTCATACACTGGAAGCCTTCGGGTTCGGTCCTGGTTTTATTTCTTATATTCGGCTTTTATATTCCAACATTTTTAGTATTTTAAAGATCAACAATGGGCTGAGTCAGCCCTTCCCAGTGTGCAGGGGTATAAGGCAGGGCTGTGCCCTGTCTGGTATGCTGTATTCACTGGTTATAGAGCCCCTGCTGCACCTGCTGAGGGTCAGGCTAGCTGGATGGACAGTGCCCTCCTCGCCCTCCACACCCTCCTCTGCCACAGTGAAGGTGTCTGCCTACGCAGACGATGTGACTGTGTTTGTGAGGGGGGATGCAGATGTCCAAGCGCTGCAGCAGACTCTAAATGAGTTCCAGAGAGCATCTTCTGCCAGAGTAAACTGGGCAAAATGTGACACCTTCCTGTCAGGCGGCTGGGATGAGGGCACCCCTCCTTTCCTGCCTGAGGGGCTGAAATGGAACAGAACAGGTATTAAAGTGTTGGGGGTGCACCTCGGAACAGAAAACTACATGAAAAAGAACTGGGAGGGTTTGTTGGATAGGGTGAGGGGGCGGCTGCAGAGGTGGAAGGGACTGCTGGCTCAACTGTCCTTCAAGGGCCGGGTGCTTGTTATTAATAATCTGGTGGCCTCTAGCTTGTGGCACAAGCTGGTATGCTTGGACCCACCCCAGGGCCTGGTGAAGGAGATCCAGAGAGTGTTGCTGGAGTTCTTTTGGAGCGGGAGACACAGTTTGAGGCCGGCAGTCCTCTACCTCCCTAGTGATGAGGGGGGGCAGGGGCTAGTCAGCATTGCCAGCAGGGTGGCAGCCTTCAGACTGCAGGCGGTTCAGAGACTCCTGTACACTGAGGAGGAGGCTCATTGGAAGAGGCTGGCCTGTTTCCTTCTCAATAGATTTGGGGGGCTGGGGTTAGGAAAACACCTGTTTTTAATTGAGAACACCAGTTTTAGTAAAGCAGGACTTCCTCCTTTTTATCAAAGTATTTTAAAAGCCTGGCAGCTGGTGAGGGTGGAAAGGGATGTGGAGTCCTTGACAGGGCAGGACCTGTTTGAGGAGCCCCTATTTTTTAATCCACTCTTTCCAGTTAAGTTCCTCCAGTCGATGACGCTCTGTGCCAGTTTTTTAAAAGCAGGTGTAACCAGGATGGTCCACCTGTTAAACCTTGAGCTCTCCTGCTGGCTAACTGCCTCCCAGCTAACTGCACAGCTAGGCTGGCACTCAGAGAGGCTTGCAGAAAGACTGATGGGTGAGTTGAGGGGCTGCCTCTCCCCGCGGCTCAAGGCAGTCCTGAGGGAGGAGTTGTCCAGAGGCACAGAGCAGAGACAGCTTTCCTTATTTCCAGGGATGATCGTGTCACCAGCAGTAGGTGAGGAAGGTGAGGGCGGTGGAGAGAATGGAGGGACTTTGCTTAAATTGCAGAATGTGGAGGAAATTATCTTTCACACAATGAATGGAAAACATATATACAAATTGTGTGTTAAAGCCACAGAGTATAGTAGGCTAAGGGGTCTGGTAGACTCTAAGTGGCGAGCTTACTTGGCTGTAGAGGAGGGGCACAGGCCGGTGTGGAGGGTGCTGTACAAGCCGCCTCTCGCCAAGAGAGTGGGGGACCTGCAGTGGAAGATTCTACACTGCATTGTGTCCACAGGCAGGTTTCTCCATAGAGTGGACCCCAGCATCAGTGAGCAGTGCGCTTTTTGCTCAGCAGAGGAAACTCTCTTTCATGCCTACAGTGAGTGTGAGAGGCTGCGGCCACTTTTTAATTTACTGCAGGGAATCCTGAATAATTTAGGGGTCGTTTTTAGTAAGGAGCTTTTTATTTTTGGGGTTCTATACAGTTTTAAAATGAAAAACAGGTGTGTTCTTATTAATTTTTTATTTGGACAGGCAAAATTGGCTATTTTAAAGACAAGGAAAAATCAACTCTCTGGTTCTGGACTGACCAGTTTAGTGGTTCAGTTCAGGGTGCTCGTGGTCAGCCAGATCAGAGTAGAGTTTGAGTATTTTAAACTGGTCAGTAACCTGGAGGACTTTCAGGAGAGGTGGTGTGTGGGAGACGCTTTGTGTGCTGTGAGTGAGGAGGGGGAGCTCCAGTTTTTGTTCTAATTTTATTTAATTTTTGTTTTACAGTGTTTTATTTTGGCTTTTATCTGTTTTCAACAAAGAAAAAAAACACTGTTTAATATTGATTTTTTAATGATCCTTTTATTTTGTTTAAAATCTGTTTTTAAGGAGAACACGATATATTTTAGGATTTTTTAAATTTTGCTCAGGCAGTAGGAATCTTAACTTTTGTTGTGTTTTACCTTTATTTGAATTTTAATGGATTTTATTTGGAATATTTAAATAAAGGATCTTAAAAGTCAAAGTCTCTCTCTCTCTCTCTCTCTCTCTCTCTCTCTCTCTCTCTCTCTCTCTCTCTCTCTCTCTCTCCTGCAAATTATGTTACCTGTTTGTAATGGGTTCAGTGGCTGCATTTCAAATAATTCAGGGGCAAATGCGTTTTTGCCCTAGCATTAGAGTCACTAAAATCAGGCCTAATGAGTGTTACTAGAGTGTAGTGTTATGTAATGCCAGACTAAAATAATCTGGAGATGTTTTAGATGACATCCACTTAAACATAACGTTACCTAATTTCTCTTCAATTTTTTTTTTTCACCTGTTTTGTCTGTGCAACACTTGCATTAGAATTTCTTTACACCCCATTCATTTATTTTTCACATGCAGCAATGTGTCTTATCAGGATAGTGTTTTTTTTTTTGCCTAATATAACTAGTTTGTTGATGCTGTTGCAGGGGAGCACAGGCACTCTAACCTCATAAACACAATTTTCTATAGATTCACAAACTTTCCTACAGATCTGAAAATCCAGCACTTTAGTACATTTTCAAAATACTGGTAATAAATCTACAATAGGCTTATCTAGTTGCCCACATTTCTCACTACATAATGTTCTTATAATAATAATAATACTAATAATAATACTACTAATAATAATAATAACAAATACTTGAATCCGAATTCCACAAGGACGGTACTCAATAAAAGTTTCTCGTTTTTATTCCATTTAAAACGTGTTGTAATACACTTTTCTTCCCCTAAATGCCAATTAACTTTGAAATTGATGTTTTATAAGCAGTATAAAAAACACTTTGGGCCATGCGGTTTCCATGAAATATATGCATGCCTAGGTGGCAAAAGGCCCTTGGCTTTGCCTCTGATTCACCTGGGACTAATCAACACCTAGGCATGAGTATTTCATGGGAACCGCACAGCCCGTTGTGGTTTATGCCTTACATATTTCACTCACTTGTAACAGAGTTGTTAATTTAAATAAATAAGATGTAAGGGCATTGATTTAAAACCTCGGTTTACACTCCTTACAGAGTATTATCTTCATTCTAAAAAAATAAAAATAAATCGGTAATAATAAATTTATATAATCCTAAATGGCACAGATAACTTTTAATAGTCATCACTGAAATTCTGAGCAAAATATAAGTTCAGAATAGAGAGTGGGTGGAATTGGACAAAACTTGAAGATGTAATACTTGAACATCCCCATTGTATACTTGAAAGTGTTTTTTGGACCCACATCACATCAGACCACCAATCAACCAATGCGGATGATTCAACATTTTAAAGACTTTGGTTGTAATATCAGCACAAAAGTAGAAAAAGGAGCAATTCTTTCAAATACATCTATATTCTTTTCACTCACTGTATCAACTAGATGTTTCTATTTTTGCAGTGTATCCTACTCATGGTCAAAATACCTGACCATATTTCCAACTCCAGGAACAATATTTTCACAGAGTAATATGATGAGTAGGCAGTCTGAAGAACTGAATGTTTCTCTGCAACCCCAATGAAAACCATGATATGAGCTGGGGGGGTTCTTAGGGTAATGTAAAATAAACTGCAGTTTAAAAAGTTAAAAATACTTTAAACCGTACTCATTTACACATGTGACTACAACCCTAAAAATATTTAGTTCTGAATATTTTGAATCTGAACCCACTTAAATCAGATTTTTTTTTGTTTATGTACCCTTACATTTATATTCAGACCCCCGACCAATTCTCTCATATTACTGAATTACAATGGTACATTGAAATTTCATTTTGTTTGATATTTTATTTTTAAACACTGAAACTCAGAATCAATTATTGTAAGGTGACATTGGTTTTATGTTGGGAAATATTTTTAAGAAAATAAAAAACTGAAATATCTTGCTTGCATAAGTATTCAACCCCTGTGCTGTGGAAGCTCCCGGAAGCACAGATGAAAGAAATGGCCCTAACGAGGACACAATTACCTTACCATTGGCCTCCACCTGTGAACCATTACAGTTGCTGTCACATTTTCTGGATAAAAACCCCACTGTTGAAGGATCATTGGTAAGGCTGTGAATCTGAAGGAAAATGAAGACCAAAGAGCATTCTACAGAAGTTAGAGATAAAGTAATACAAATGCATAGATTAGGGAAAGGGTACAAAATAATATCCAAGTGTTTGGATATCCCAGTGAGCACAGTTGGATCAATAATCAGGAAGTGGAAGCTGCATCACACCACCCAGGCACTGCCAAGAAAAGACCGTCCCTCAAAATTCAACGCTCAAACAAGAAGGAGACTTGTGAGAGAAGCCACAGAGAGGCCAACAATCACTTTGAAGGAGCTACAGAGTTCAATGGCTGGGAGTGGAGTAATGGTGCACCAGTCAACCATATCAAGAGCTCTGCATAACACTGGCCTGTATGGGAGGGTGGCAAGAAAGAAGCTGGTACTCAAAAAGTACCATCTGAAAGCACGTCTGGAGTTTGCCAGAAAGCATGAGAGTGACCCAGCTGCGATGTGGGAAAAGGTTTTGTGGTCAAATGAGACCAAGATAGGCCAAAGCAACATTGGAGTGGCTCAAGAACAAAAAGGTGAATGTCCTACAGTGGCCCAGTCAAAGTCTTGATCTCAATCCCATTGAGAATCTGTGGCACTATTTGAAAATTGCGGTCCACAAGCGTCATCCAACCAACCTGAACAACCTGGAGCAAATCTGCCAAGAAGAATGGGCCAAACTCACTCCAACACTGTGTGCAAAGTTGGTACATACTTACTCCAAAAGACTTAAAGCTGTTATTGCAGCGAAAGGTGGCTCTACCAAATATTAATGTGTGGGGGTTGAATACTTATGCAAGCAAGTTTTTTTTTATTTTTCTTAAAAATATTTCCCAACATAAAACCAATGTCACCTTACAATAATTGATTCTGAATTTAAGTGTTTTAAAATAAAATATCAAACAGAACGAAATTTCAATGTACCATTTGTAATTCAGTAATATGAGAGAATTGGTCAGGGGTCTGAATACTTTTGCAAGGCACTGCATGTATGTGTGTGTGTGTGTGTGTGTGTGTGTGTGTGTATATATATATATATATATATATATATAGAATATATATATACCAGATATATATATATTAACTGTCCTACTATATATATATCTATTCTGTTAATCACGAAACTTATGACGAGATCGACAAAGCTGAATTGTATTCCAAGAAAGCTTAGTAGTAGGTTTTTGAGTGTCTGGCTAAAGTGTAACCTTGTTGTAAATTATACATTATTATCTCTAGTGATCTATCATTGTGCTTAAAAAACAGTGAGAGGTACGAACAGCAGGCATACTTGACATTTACTTGTTTATTTTAAATTAGATCATTATTTATTTACAACCTTAGAAAAGAGACAATTAGATTTCCAGCTTGTGCTGTATATGTGATGCTCACTAAATATAGGGTGACCAGATTTTTCAAAGCTCAAAACTGGGACACATTGTTAAATAATCAGTAAGACTAATTAAATCTAAATACAGGCTATTTAATGGTTATTTAAATAGTCATCCTCTAACTCTTATTTATTTATTTATTTATTATTTTTTAAAGCAGCTAAGTAATTTCAGAACACTCCCTGGTGTATAACACTATGTAACACAATTTTTGTTCCTGGGTAGTAAGTGTTATTTCCTAATTGCTTATACCTCAAAAGTATAGAAAATGGCTATTATTCCCCACAAACTTTGCTTTTGTGACCAGGACAGGTAAATTTCAAAATATCACTATTTCCAATGGAAAACGGGCGAATTTGTATCTTTTCGTTCACATAAAGTCAGAAAAAAAGTTGGTTTTATGTCTCATCCAAAGGAGGGAGCACAAGGTGGTTAAGTGACTTGCTCAGGTTCACACACAGTGAGTCAGCGCCTGAGCTGAGATTAAACTAGAAACATCCTGGTAACAAGCCCCTTTCTTTACAAGCCTTTGGACCATCAAGCCTCCTGTGTCCGTTATGTTTCTAAATATTTAGTTTCATATTTTAGAACAGCACTTTTAAAAAGATAATACATACAGTATGTTCCACAGAGCCTCAATTATGGGTGCAATAGGGTTTAAAATAACATTTATAATCATGTTTTATAAAAAGGGTGGTATAAACCATTTTTTATAAAATGTGATTCCTTTTTATTGACTTGTTGATGTTTTATATTTATACTTATCCAGGAGTGGGTCCTTCATGTCATGAAGGTTTTTTGAATACCACCATAATGTAGTGCTGAGACAAAATGACAGTCTTCAAATATTGAAATATTCTTTACTATATTACTGTAATAAGATCACTCAGAAGTAAAATAAACCTGGTGCATATCAAATGACCTATTAAAGAAATGAGAGAAACACTCTTTTGTGCAGTGTGTAGATATTTCAGACTGCATTCATGCATTTCCTTGATCATTTTTTCAATAAAGCAGGTCATAAATCACTGCTGTATTTGTATCAACCTCCAAACGTCTCTCAAGACGAGATAATTGGGGATGTCCTCTGTGTAAATAATAACAGAAGCTGCCCATTATATCCACCTAGGAGTTTCTTGTATTGGTTTCAGATAATGAAACACCCAATCATAGGGATGAATAGAACCCTCTGATGTCATTCCACAGGGTGTCAGTAGAGGCTCATATGAAACCTCAGATCCACGTACAATGTATTCATCCAAACTGTAATATAATCTGCACTTCTAAAATGATAATTTCCTTTCTTATCATCAATTATTGTGCATCAATTTGACCAATTATTTTGACACCTGTGTTTCCCAGTACTATTTGGCAACCTTTTTTTTGTTACATATTTTGATTCTGAAAAGCAGAAAACAGCACAAACTGTCTGAAAGTCTTATTACTTAGTAGAGACATGAAATGATTTCATATGTGCAGACTATCCAAGTGACCCACAAATTGACACTAAAACGCTGACCCGCGACAGTAATTATACAATTTGCAAATAAAGCATATGTGTAAGATTCGATTTAAGGTCAGTCTTTGCTGGTTCCTGGCCTCAGTGTGCAGTACAACAGTAGTCCTCCGAGACTGCAGTTATGAGCCACAAGACTTGTTTGTAGAGCTGAGATTGAATGCACTCTCCATTCTTTGATGGGTTCTTAATTCAAGATGCAAACGATATCAGTTTAAATGAACCAGTGCTGTTGTTTTCTTTTTCTGTTATTGATTCGAAATGTAATTTGAATAATTCAGGCCAGACTTATCATTGTCCAAAATGTTCTCGATAAAAGCTTTTATAACATAATAATAACGTATTTCTCTATCTGAGGGGCAGATTAAGTTCATATGGCTAAAGACTAAATATAGCCTACAGCAACAAGTTGAAATGTTCCACTATTGAATAAAATGTGTATATGTATATCTATGTAATTAATATCTCAGTTAAATAGGTTTATATGTAATATGTTTAATAATAAAAAACCTACAAAATGCTAAATATGTTGCAGTCACTCAACAAGAGTGTTCAGAAAACATTTATCTTAGAATTTGAAGAGTATTTGGTTACTGTCTCTTTAAATAATTAGATTGCAGTAAAAACTACAGAAATGTTAATATTTTCTTAAAATTATTTATTTATTTACACTTGGATAGTCTATAGTTGTTAATTGGGTGCAGAGATGAGAAGCCGTAAAATACCTTTTGCTGTGCCTTAAATTTTTGCCTTAAAACCAAGTAATTGGGCGCGTTTTGTTGTTTTAATACATTTAGTGTGTGTCGATTTCACTACCTTACAACGAATGACACATCCTGATGGAGAAACTGCAGCTGTGGGAGATAGTTCTTTAAAATGTGGTTGACTTTTTGTGCGGTATGTGAAATATTTTATTAAATATAACATTTTTGTCAACTATACTGTGCGTCACAAATGCAACTTCTGTGATCTTAGTGCTTTACCTCAATGATGTTCTAAAAATACTGTTATATTCAGAATATTTTCATCTTTACTGATTTATAAAATTGTATTGTTGCAAGGCTGACTTAGTAGAACAGATTATTTCCCAAATACTTTTCAATGAACTCAACATATAACCACCGTTTATGGCAATTTGCTCCTTCTTGATAAATGTTTCTTTTGTTAACATTAGAGATGCACTGCAAAGCAGTTGCATCATTGGAGAGATTTTATGGATCAGCCATCAGGTGGTGCTCTGGTACTTTACCAGGTGGTAGCTGGCTTATTGAAAACATACAAACCTTTGCATACATCACAGGAAACACATGCATACAAAGTCATACACAGTACCAGCTCTGTTCAAATGCTATACAGTAAGTACTGTTAATCTTTTAAAAAAACAATAACTATGTAACCAGTAGATGAACACAGTTTTACCATGTTTAACTTGTTGTGATCACATATTCTAAGCTTATAAATTTGAGAACCCACAAAAAATACACTTGAAAAATTGATAGAAGCGTTTGGAGTTTTCACCTCCTTTTAAACATATCGAGGTTATACTGAAGTTGGGCAAACCTGTTAAATGCATTTCTTCTTAGAATTCCTTTATAAAAGGACAAGACAGTATAAGCACAATTAGTGTGTTTTTACCAAGGTTCAGGTGCAATTGTGCAACAAATATTTGTCATCTATATCAAAGCATAGTTAGATTCTCAAACTCCCTGTACCTTGTATTATGGGATAAACCTTCTTTGTTCACTGAGTGTTGCATGCATATTACATAATTATTTCTAGTTGGTCTATATTAGTGTTTTGAAATTTAAATCATGCAGCTCACTATTCATGATTGTTTTATTTTTTGTGGCACAGTAGGTTTACATTTTATGCTTACAGAGGCCTATAATGTTTTTGGACCAATACTTGTAGTGGCTTTCGAAATGTCTATTCCTTAGGGTGTTAACAGCATGGACAGACAGTACTGTTGCACGAAGTCACCAATACATACCTCTCTGCTAAACAGTGGCTGTCCAGCAAAGCACAGTGCTCTGACAAACTCATTAACACAGTCATTCTGTGCTCTCTTTTATAAAAGCCACATAAATGGATTGCTTGTCTCTCAGTTCACGTTCTTGTTTTAGTTTAATGTGTCGCTTATTTTTCAGTATGTTCTTTTATTGCCAGCACGAACATGTATCTCAATGCAGCAGTATTTGCAGCACTATCATCCTCTGCCTCATCTGACCCACTTCTGCTATTTTTGCTTTTTGGATATTTCCAAACATTAGTATTCTTTTGAATATTCATAAACTGAATTACATTTTCTCCTCATTCCTCATCCACTAAACATATTATATTTTTGTGTATTTCAATTTAGTTTTTGATCAAGCTAGTAATTACTAAGCCCAAGTAATTGCCACAATAATCAGACTTTGATTGGCCAACATAATCAAGTGATAATGGGTGTGTTCATGGAGATCATTCTACGCAGATTCTGTGCACAATCTGACCAATTTAGCCAATCGGTACGTTCACTGACACTGAGATCATTCTTAGAAGCGATTTGGCTAAATTGGTCATTGGAATGATCTTTGTGAATGGACCCAATGTGTGACGTGACAGAGAACCACGTCTGAACGTTATTTGATCCTCTTCTGATGTCTGCTGTATACTAGGATACAGTGTAGGGCTGCTTATTACAATGTCAGATTCAAAATAAAACAGAACTGTAATCAAAATATTTTTCATTTCCTAGAAAATAGTATCTGGAAAATGTTGAATAATAGACAAAAATTGGGTATAAATCAGTCCAGTTAAAAGTTTTTAAAAAAATGGTGTAATTTTTTGGTAAAATTCGGAATAAACTGGAAACACTGAACACTAAGTATCAGTAAGAAAAGCTTGTTCTTGTTAATTTAACAGATGAAAACACTGTGAAAATGTTAACCATTCCAATTCCTGTAACAGCTCTGACAGAGGAAACAGTAAATTCCAATAAATCCAAACTACTTATACTTTTAAGAAATTTTAGGTCATCATTTTCTGATTTCTTTCAATGATCTATGGTAAACAGGAATTTACAAATGGAACTTGTAATACTATATTTTCCTTTCCTGTAAAGGGATGCATGGTTGTTTTAAACCTCCATCTGTACCCCCACACACATACACACCACTATATATATATATATATATATATATATATATATATATATATATATATATATATATATATATATATATATATAAAGTACTAACGATATACGTTACAAAAAGTACGAAGATATACAGTGCTACCACATTGTTATTATTATAGGAAGTGTGGATATGTACATACTATATATGGAAAATTTTCTTTTTCAATTACCCTAAGAACTTTTGTGTAAAACATTAATTTGAAAGTATGAAGTGAAAAAGATATTGTATCAACAAAAATACATGTTTGACAACTCAAAGGAACAAGCCTGCCCTTATTTGCAGCCCATAATGTGGAGCGTAGAATACTTAAGTGATACTTTCCACCCATTTGTTTGTCTTTCACATTCCATATCTCACAAACTAAGCAGCCAGTATGTCCACGTGGGTCCCATATGGGTTGTATGTGGGTTAGGTGGGGCTCAGCTGGGCTAGGGTTCTGAACGGGCTTTTTTGTCGGTTATGAATAGGTCCCAATTGGGCTCTACAACTGTCTCTCGAGATAATTCCCATGCATCTAAACATCTGTGCTCCATGTGGGCCCCAAACGGGGTAAAAGATTGGTCCCGCATGGGCCCTATATGGGCTGTGTATAGGCTTTATGTGGGTTCCTAACTGGGTAGAGTGGTGTACATGAGACACCTTATTCACTGTAGCAATTATAATTTGGAAAGGCAGTTTTATAGGCTGATCAGAATAGGAATATAATGACAGAATTACTAGAAAATCAGAATGATTATTGGGAAATGTATAGGATTATGTTTTTGTTTATTATAGGTGGCGAATGGATGTACAAAGTGCCATAGGTATTAAACGAAGAAGAGATTACTTTTGTTCCCGCCCTAAGACTTCCTGCCTAAGTTACAAGACTGGTTTTCGAAAGGTAACGGTTATAGAGAAAGTTAAACCAAGAGAATAAGACTGGGAGAGACAGCAAGAGAGAGATAGACAGGAGAGATCTGGGGGGAGAGAGCAGTAGACAGAAGCAAAGAGACAGAGAGAGAGAGCGGTAGACAGCAGAGAGATGGGGAGAGAGAGCGGTAGATAGCAGAGACAGGGAGAGAGAGTGGTAGACAGCAGCAGAGAGATGAGGAGAGAGCGATAGACAGCAGCAGAGGGACAGGGAGAGAGAGCGGTAGACAGCAGCAGAGAGACAGGGAGAGAGAGTGGTAGATAGCAGCAGAGAGATGGGGAGAGACAGCGGTAGACAGCAGCAGACTGACGGGAAAAGAGTGTTAGACAGCAGCAGAGAGACGGGGAGAGAGAACGGTAGACAGCAGCAGAGAGACAGGGAGAGAGAGTGGTAGACAGCAGCAGAGAGATGAGGAGAGAGCGCTAGACAGCAGCAGAGAGACGGCGAGAGAGAGCGGTAGACAGCAGCAGAGAGACAGGGAGAGAGAGTGGTAGACAGCAGCAGAGAGATGAGGAGAGAGCGCTAGACAGCAGCAGAGAGACGGGGAGAGAGAGCGGTAGACAGCAGCAGAGAGACAGGGAGAGAGAGTGGTAGACAGCAGCAGAGAGATGGGGAGAGAGAGAGATAAACAACAGAGAGATGGGGAGACAGCGGCAGCAGGGAGACAGCTAGACGGAGAGACTGAGAGGTTTTATTCTTACATTTGAGGTAGACTAAATATTTCATAAAAAAATTATATATATATATATATATATATATATATATATATATATATATATATATAGTATAAATTAAAAATTTAGTTTCTTATTTGAGGAATAAAGAAAGTGGGAAACATTAATTAATCACTCTAATTGTTGTTGTTGTTAATAATAATAATAATAATAATAATAATAATAATAATAATAATAATAATAATAATAATATGATGTATATCTTTCTTCACTGACTGACACACTTGGGAACATAAGGAGTAATGAGGTGTCCGGGAAGAATATTTGAACTCCGGCAGTGTTCTAGAATGTGAACCACCATATAAATGCAATAGAAAATGTAAAAACAGCGAAAATTCATTCTTGTATCTATGGATTGCTATTGTATTATGTTACATGATTAAAATTATGTCAACCCTGTGAGGCCCATTTCTGTAGCAAATATATTAGCGAACACTCTATATTATTATTTTTAAGAACATCCTCCCAATCTCAAAGTTTTTCATAAGCAGTACATTGTGTGTGGTAGAACATGAAACTAAAAAAGTGTTTTGTGCAAGAAACGGAATCGAGCTGGCCTTACAGGGTTAAGAAGCTAATTCAAACCTATATAAAAGGAGACAGATTTGCAATGGCTCCATTTTTACAACATAATAATTATCCGACGTTTATTATTGTTTTCGCAATTACATATTTGGTTGAATGGCCGTACTTTAAAAGAGATAATTATGTAAAACGCTTCTGTAAATGCTTGTATTTCTGCTTTTACAAAAACAAATTTCTTACTCCCTATTACAAAGAGAATATGGGCCCACAAATCTGTTTGGCACCAAGATTTTGAAGTTGCCCTTAAAATAAATAATATATTTTTTTTAAAAATCAACTTATTATAACAAAGTTGTATTACTTAAGTGTTGTGTTGGAAAGTAGTATGTATGTTTGTGTGTGTGTGTGTTTGCTTTATACTGTTATTTCTGTTTAGGTGTGGTGGGTGTGCGTGCTTCTTCTGTCCACTGTCTGTTGTCTCGTGCTAAGGGCTGTGTGGCTGTGCACTGCCCATAGATATTAAAAGAAGAAGAGATTACTTTATTTAGCTGAATAAGCAACAAATTTCAATATCTCACATATATCACTGTCAGCATTGCTACACATACTTAAACAGTTCAGTCTTAATGTACCCAAGGACCCCAGGGAACTGGTGTCCACACCAAGGGAGGCTAACATCAGACATATTGCTGGTGGTTCATATTATAACTGTGGGGTTGCATATTGCAGTCTTTAGAAGTTAAAATGTAAACCTGTGGCCTATCATTGGTATGTTAAAAGAACTACAAGGTTCTGATGTGTTTTTAATAAATAGGTGTGTATTCAGGTTTAGCCAAGCCTTCCTCAGTGAATGAATACTTGGATGAATTTGTACAGAATATGACAGATGTTGCTCAAAAAGGTTTAGATTACAATGACAAACATTATAAAATTGTGATGCGCATGTCACACTGGCTACTATGCTTGTGAACGATGTACATGGAAAGGTGTATATATTGATGGTAAGGTGACATTTCTAGAAATGACAGCAACACCTAGAACAGATTCCAATTTGAAATGGTTAATGAGAATGGTGTTTCACCTCCGAAAGAGCTAGGTATCGGATAAGTGTCTCACTTTGTTTTAGATTACATGCACCTTGCTCGCTTAGGAATTGTAAGGAAACTGATTTATCTGTGGATAAAGGGTCCTTTGAAATGTATAGTATCAGCTAATCTTTTTAAAATCATTTTTCAACACATGGTGTCCAAAAGCATAAGCATAAGCATAAGCATTTCTCAAGGAAACCGAGGTCACTGGAAAGCTGTTGAGTTTCGTCAGTTTTTGTTGTATACCAGATCTGTTGTGTTGTGTAAAAATTACCAAACAATTTGTATAAGAACTTCACACTTCTTTCTGTTTCTGTGAGGTTTCTCAAAATGAAAATGTTATTTGTGCTGCTTTTTATAGGAAAAATGAGAAAAGGCGGGTTGTGTAGAGGATTTATATTGGAGCCTGACGCCCCCAATAAAACGAGGGAGTGGTTGTACAATATTTGTTAACCTATTTATTTTTTTATAGGTCTCTCAATATATAGCAGATTTATATTGGACCACCACACCCGCTATTTATCGAGTGAGTGGTGTATTTTCAATCACACTGCTAGTATGCTAGTTCACTGTAGGATTATTGCCATTTTAAGTACATTATAGGTGCATTATTATTTAGTATTGGTAATATACTATAGCATAATTGCAGTATTTAATATAATAGCATGGTTTTATGTTTTTTTATTGATGAAATTGGGGGCTAACATTGTATTTTTCATGGGCAATTACATACTGTGGTACCTTAAGTGTGTTCATTATTATCCATTGGAGACACTGCGTCATATAACATGCTTCATTTATATTAAACAGCACTACTAGGTTACAGAAGGGGATTTTAGCCAATCCATCATCTCATCACTAAGAACCAAGGATCTCCCTTTTATATTTGCATAGATTTGAGTGTTAATTCCTATTCATTACATCAGGCGCCCAGCAAACAATTTTATCCTTGCACTTTGCAGTTAGAGTGGTCATAGGGTGGGGTTACATTTTGACATCCTGAACCCATATTTAACCATATTGGGGCGCATAATGCAGCCCTCATTATGCCCACATGGGCTCCACTTCAAAATGCTGGCAACGCGTACATCATGTATTTTAGATACATTCAAATATTTAGAAATATCTGGAACTGATCATTTGGCTTGCCATACACCCAGGAGTTGACTGCTATTGGTTGAGTGCAGGCGCGCTGGTCGAGCAGGGCTTAAAAAATTGCTCTGGTAGAAATCTGGACGCCGCTCCTAGTTGTGACAAATGTTACAGTTGCTATGTGAAAAGAATGCGTGCTGAGATGGCAGAAGAATAAACGTTCTTTGTTTAATAATGTGCTTAATAATTACTTGCCTGGGCACTACAAGATCTTATTTACTTCTTATGGTAATACATGAAAAAATTTGCAGTGCTGTGTGGCAGCCATCATATTAGTGGCAACCTTGGCAAGTGTACGAAAACGTGGCTCTCCGCTAGGTGTAGACAAGAGCGCAATTTTGTGCCAGTTTCATCAGCTGCCAAATCCCATTTAAGATCCTTCAAGTCAGTCACTTTTTACTGCATAATTTCCATGTAGGTTATCCAGCATATTTCCAATCACCAAAAGCAAGCTGGATGATGCCTCCTGAGTTCACTGTGCTTTAGCTACTTGGTTGAAGAACATGTATACTAATTTAGCACAGTATTGTCAACTGGTACTCTTCTTTTGATACTTTTCACTACCGTCACATAAGGTGTAGGTATATGTCATTTGAGCTGATTGGGAAAGCCGAAAGCAATACAAAATATACCAGGTTTATTTTTATTCAAAATCACAGACATTTTTTATTTAATTTACGTTTTAGTGTTAAAATGTGACTTGTTTTTCTTTTTTCTTTTTTTTACTGACTGGCCTGAATGGATAGTTGGCAACCTTCAGTCAAATGCATTTTAACGTGGCTTACTTCTTTCTCAATCGCCAATACAGTAAAGGCATTGAGCTTTCCTTGCTTTACTATTGATCGGATGTGTTTTTTGACACGTTTCATTAAAGGAAATTCTCTTTCTCCAGGGTCGGGGATAATGTTTTCGGCAGGACGGGGCTTTCAAGCACCAATTTGTAAAAACATTTATAATGCCTCTCTTTGCCGCTTGTATTGCTCTTCTTCCCGTTTCTTGTGTTTATACTCTGCTGCCCCTGAAAGAGACATAATTTGCTGTATCCAAGCAAATCAAACTGACTGACCTGGCTGGAATGTACTTGTGTCACAGCGCGAAAGTGAGCGAGACAGTAAGTTCCAGGTCAGCCACTTTGATTTTGCGTGAACACAAGTGAGATATACTGCCTCAGTTGAAATGTCCGTGAGTGACGTGCTTCCAGTTTGCGAACAATTCTGTATCTGTAAAAATATTTACAAAAAAAAATAAAAATAAAAATAATAATAATAAAAAAAAAAAAAAAAAACGTGCAAACCAAAACCCCCCCACTGACTTTGGGCCCTAGCAGGTGCCTCTATGTGTTAATCTGGCCCTGCATGTCCTGCATGTACAGTACTATAACTTTAATGGATAGTAGTTATTATTATTATTATTATTATTATTATTATTATTCTTTTGTTTTAATCAAAAAGATGGAACACTGAAAAGAAGATGGGCAGTAGTTGTATGAAAATATTTTATTAAATTAGTATCCAACACTATTTCACAGGCTAACATCTCCTAGACCAATACAGATACTTTTACATTTTTAGTGTCATGTCATATTGTGGTCAATTGACTTCTCGGTTTCTTGGTTCCAGAGGATAAGACCTAATGCTTTGAGATATTGGCTTCATACTCATTACACAACTGTATTCTGTGATTCTGTAGGTCAAGTTTGGTTGTGGGTATCAAACTTAACCTAGACTCTTTCATGTCAGCTTCGGCTGCTTTCTATCTCAGACCACTTGAGATACTGACATTATATTTGCAGTTACATGAACGTGACATGTTGAACTTTACATTCACCTTTCATAATATAACTGCCATTTACAGATCATGTAACTAAGTTTCTGAGGTCTTCTTAGCGTGTGCTATTCTTGCACAGCCAAGCAACTGCTGAATCAACAGCTGTGTGTAAAGCATGGAGTCCACCCGGGAAACTTGTCAGCGGGCAGTCCTTCACAACATGAAGCATTGTCTGTTTCTGCCCACATGAGCAGAGTGGGCTGTCTACGAGGCCCCAGTCATAAAGACACGCTGCACACCGACCGTGACCAGTACGATAGCGATTGAGTAAAGTCCAATTTTGGCGTGGCAGGTCAAAGCCGGGCGGGCGGTCTGTTGGGTCGGCAATGAGGAATTGGTTGCGAGTGTCGCTCTGGAACCACTCCTCTTGCCACTGGGTTGTTGATGACCAATCAGGGTCAGGAGAGAAGTGACAGCCAGACTGGACGTCTAGATTCCAGATGCACCTTTGGTGGATGGAGGATAAAGTCATGCAATGGAAGTGCGGGGTTATCCTGGATCTTGTTGACGATTTTGACCACTGCTTCCTTGCGCCGAACGTGTGGAGGTGTGATGTTGCTCAGCACCGGTAGCCACTGGACCGGAGTTGAGTGAAAAGTCCGCATTGCATAGTTCAGCTGAGTGTCAATTTTCTTTGCATGCGAACTGTGACACAGACTGGGGCACAGTACTCAGCTGTTGAGTAGCAGAGAGCAAGGGCTGTGGACCGGAGGACCGGTGTTCGTGCTCCCCATGATATGCCGGCCAACATATTCAGCAAGTTGTTTTGTGTGCGGACATTCGCGGCTGTCTTTATCAGGTGGTCGTGGAATGTCAGTGAACGATCCAGGGTAACACCGAGGTAAATTGAGCTGTGACCCACTTAAGCCGTTTACCATCTAGGACTACATTCAGTTCCCGTAAAGCACTTGCATTGTGCAGATGAAAAACTGCTGAGACAGTTTTTGTGATGCTTGGTTGGAGTCGCCACTTTTTGCAGTAGTCGAATAATATTGCCATATCGATGTTGAGACGCTCTTCCAGTTCTTCGAAAGCTTGGGCTTGAGTGGCACAGCAGATGTTGTCCGCATACATGAACTTGCTAGATCTTGTACGAGGAAGGTCCGAGACATACACATTGAAGAGAATGAGTGCGAGAACAGATCCTTGTGGGAGACCATTCTACCGAATCTGCTCACTTCTTCACCCATGTGTACTCGTATCCTCCGGTCTCGCAGCAGGAACTCCACGACATCTGGAACCCAAGCTGGCAAGGATTTTGCCAGTTTCTGAGGTATGGAGACAGTATATTTTATTGACTTGTTGGGGTCTATTTTAATGATCTAAACATTGGAATATCTAAACACCACATTATCTCTATATTAATTCACCTGGGATTTCCCCTCAGAGGTGGTTTATTGATCAACTTACTACACATCATTACAGCATACTACAGTGAACAATGTATTTACAGTTGACACAGAGCTGGATTCTGTACTTCAGAAAAGTTCAATTTAAGGTGCTGCTGACAAGTAAAATTTGACCTGTTTTCTTCTTTGACACTGTTTTTACATTTGGCCATATTAATGATACAGATATTTTCACATATAACGTCATTTTTACAAACTACTACTCCATCAGATATGCTATAGTTTTGGTTAACTGATAAGTAAAAGAAACAAATCACATTATTCATTACCACAGCTGTTATCAGTAAAGTGTATGATATGTTTACGTTTGGTACTGGTTATGTTTTGTCTTTTTGCAGCATGCCGGTCATCTGGTACAGGAATGATGCTCGGCTCCTGGGCCACCTCCTCTATAGAAGAAGTTGCAGAGTCAGCACCTGACAGCCTTCGTTGGTTACAGCTTTACATCTACAAAGATTAAGCGCTGACCAAGTCTCTGGTATTGTGAGCTGATAGGGCTGGATATAAAGGGATATTTGTCACTGTGCTTATGGCACACTTAGGGAAGATGCAAAATGATGTGCGCAACATATTTCTGCTCCCTTCTGGTCTCAGGTACATTATAAACCTTACCAGTTGTGTTGCCAATGCTTTAGGGACTATTTAGAATGTTCACAAATATTAAGGTATTTTGTTGAACCAGCACGACCAGTTGAAAACCAACACAATATGGGCTCTGACCAGGATAGACTAGTGCTGGCAAGTACTAGAATTTCCAGTAGGGCATCCATTTTAAAATGTGTAAATCAGCATACCCATATGTAATTGTTAATTTCGTATGGAATTGGCTAACATGCAGTTGCTGAAAATGGCCAGGATTTTCCACTTTACCTCTTAAGAAAACTTCACTTAATTGCATTTAATTTATTCCACTTAATTGGGAAGAGTAAGTTAAATGGAATTAGGAAAGTTTGATTATATTTTTTTAACATTACAAGAGAGCTGAAAAATTGGGCCCACTGTCATTTTCTTTTTGGGCACAGCAGTTTCTTGCACAATATGTTGAATATCGTGTTAAACAGAGGAAGAACTGTGATTGTGAAGCAAGTAATTTACACCTTTCCTTCTATAAGAATATCAGCATAGATGAGCAAAAAAAAAAGAGCTTCTAAGAGGACTTCCCACTGATTTACTAAAGCTCTCAGAGCAATAAAGTAAACACACAAACCTTGTCTGAAATCGTGCTCATTTGGAATATAAACCAAACTGAACAGCTGCAGAAATGTTTAATGTATTTATGAACAGTGAAGTCCACATCACAGATTATCTGGCACTGTGTAGTTTGATTCAGATCTTACCATATATATAATATTTGTACATTTACTGATAAATTCATCATTTATTATAAATACATTGTTTCTGTAAAAGGGATATTTGTTTTCATTAGCAATTCTTTGTTAGACCCCATTTTCATTCAGTGGCTTTAGGCTTTTTGTTAAATATTTGGACACTCACACACACACACACACACACACACACACATGAAAGTAGTATTACTAGAAATCAATTTGTAAACTTTATATAACACCAATGGTTATTTTTCTCAGAACCTTATGAGTAGCAAAGTGCACTTCTAAGCCTTAAGAACTTCTAAGCCTTACAGATATATTTTTCCAGGTATCTGATATCAAAGTTATAATGTGGCAACAAGGTGCTATTGAGTAGAGAACGAGATATTTGGAAAAAGTGTTCCAAGAACTCAGTCCAAGAAAAACAATTACAAAATCTGACTCATTTAATTTTGTAATCATGCTGTGTTGACTTTTTTTTTTTTTTTTTTTTTTAAATGATTATTATATATATTTTTTCAGGCTGGCCAACTTTTGATCCCTTCAGTTCCTTTAAAGAGGGGTTATGGAGAAGATAACATGCTTGCTGTACAATGCATGTGTCCCAGACTCTGAAGTGGGAAGACATTATCTGACTGAAAAAAACTAACTAAGCTCCCAGTCAAAGCTATTCTGAGAGGTCACTACTTTGATCAAATGAAATCTGCTGGACTGGACTTCTGGTCCCTAAAGTAACAAACAAAACAATGACAGGATGTTTTCATCATCTGATATTTAAGATGCATAGAAAGCATATCTTTTTGGGAGAATCTCAATCAAACAAAGGCTCACTGATGGCCTAGAACCCAGCAGCAGATTATGCTTATTAATTGGCACACTCTTTTAAATATCTCATAAAAATTCAAGGCTGGCTGTGCTGGTTTTCCATTAATGATAATAAAAAGTATGGTTACTGTAGTAGAATTGTTAAGAAAATTACAAAATGCTGTTTTTACTTGCTTGAAAATCTTGACTTTCAATTCAGAACAGCCAAGCTTTTTCTTTTTCTTCTTCATGAATCATATCTATCATATTGCCTTCATCAGGTACACGATGGTGCTGCTCAAGTCAAGTACTGACAAGCTGAGCTATACTTTTCTTTTTCCTGATTTCCATCTGTCAGGAAATAATAGCCTTTGGAAATGGATATTGCATCCTTAAATATTGAAAATGTGCAGACAAAACAGCTACTGTAGCACAACTACAATTACATAGCGATACAGGCTGCCAACAATAGTATTGTACCTTTCATTGTTTACTGTGAACTTTCTGAGTAGCTAAAGAGGGGAACACACTTATTCAGCTTAATTTAGGAATTATGTAGCACGGATATAAAAAAAAGAGATAAAAAAGAAAGTTAAATTCAGTTTTGGGCAGCTTCTACTGACATACTAGATTTAATGCTAGTTACAAATGCAGTCTACATGTTGCTATGATGCTTTTCTTTGTCAAAAGTTTTCCCGTACATAACACTAAAAGTTGTTAAATTAGAATGGGTGGATGGAAGCATCAACTTGTTTTTTTTTGTTTGTTTTTTACTCATTTGGAAACTGCTTAAGTGTAAATCCGGAAACGCTGAGTCTTTCTGTCTTTCAGCTGATGGTGCTCAGGAGGCTGTTAAATATGGTGCTGATGGAGTACTGGTGTCATACCATGGGGCACGGCAGCTGGATTGTAAGTTACTGCAAAACCTGAGAAAAAAAGAAGGTGAGCGAACACTCTGCATAATTGGCAGGTGTGGGGTTTCTTTTTAATTGCTTCTTAAACTACTGGAATTGTAAAAACTCAGTTACAAGAGTAAGCATTCAATCAGCAGTGTAGGCAATTTAGTTACACCCTAACCTGTACTTTACTTTGGGGTTTTATCTTTTAAGGTTTTGGGGTTTGTGCTCTTGTCTACTAACTAGACAGATGCTGGCTAATCCCTTGATTCACTGTATTTAGTCTTAGTGTTACTTGCAGTGTGAACAAAACAACAAAAAATAAATAAAAATTTGTTAAAAGCCAATATTTTTATTTTTATTTATCCTGCTATTTTGTGCAATATACCGGACCAAGAGAAATATGCAGTATGTGATGCAAAGTTACCCAAATATTATTAAAATTATTATTTCCTCTTAAAAAAAAACAAAAAAAACACTTGAATAGTAATAAGGAGAAACATAAATGTTTCTAATATAAAGCTTCTCTGTGAGTGTCTTTTACTCTGTTTGATTAATTGATGTCCTCCTGGGAATAGTAGAGGCAGTCGAAGGGAGAGCTGAAGTTTTTCTGGATGGAGGGGTGAGTAAGGGCACAGATATTCTGAAGACATTGGCTCTGGGCGCTAAAGCAGTGTTTGTTGGATGCCCTGTCCTAGAGGCTGGCCTACCAGGTATTATGTTAACCAAGCCTAAACAGTATATGATACTGAAGTTTCAAAATAGGACCATATATTTAAGCAACAGAACCCTGATAAAAGGGCATTATCCTTTAGTAGTTCACTGTGTCAGATGGATAATAGGTGCTACCATACAGGTCAGCTACCAGGATTTTGCCCAGTAAGAGTTTTATTGTGAAACTGGTAAACAATACCTTGATTTGTTAATGTAACCATTTTACTCCAAATGTACAGATATATTAACCTTTTTTGCTGTCCTTGCCTTAACAGGATGGAAATGGAATGAATGCTGCAGTGATGTGTTATTTATGTAATAAACTCACATATAACCATTTCTGCCTCTACAGTTGGTTTAACGATTTAGTTTCACTTTCAAATATATACAAAAATGCATATATTTGAATGTTCAGTAACATGACATTCTTGGTTACATTTATTGACCACTGCTAGTCTGGTTAATTACATTGCTCCCTCATATTAGGCAGCCCTTTATGCCTTCAAAACTGATTATAAAACGGTATTGGTCAGGACACCCATTTGCCACGTAATGGCATTCCACTACTTTAGCGATGGAGCCCGTTGATGCAGGCTCTACCGTGTGGTAGATGAACGCGACTTGAGTTATGAGTTTCGAGTCGTAGGCTGCGAATTGAGCTTCCATTACGGTGTCCTGTCACAGACATGATTGCCCTTGTCTCTAGACCAGCTTCAGAAAGTATGTTTAAGTAGCTTTTTATGTTATCAGATTAGTTGTAGATTAGAATGTTAAAGGAAAAATCCGGTATTTGTGAGTGGATTGATTTTAAAATATAATTGTTAAGCACTTCAACGTTCCAGCAGGCATCTATGCAAAATAGAATTGCCTGCTAGATCTGAAAGCTGATTGGCTACTCGCACTCAATCATTTTATAATTTTCATTATAAGACAGATCACACATAGCAGTCTGAAGTATTGCTTCTTACTATAGCATTACAAATGGGTCACTGTAGTTCATAGTTTTTTTTTTTTGTTGTTTTTTTTAAATAACACTAAAACACAGTAACGATAGGTCTGAATTACAAAAAGAACAAAGCCTTATTTAAACTTAATGTACTTTGTGCTTATGAAGAAGAACTACTGAACATAAGAAAGTTACAACCAGCCCATCTTGCTTGTTTGGTTGTTAGTAGCTTATTGATCCCTGAATCTATCAAGCAGCTTCTTGAAGGATCCCAGGGTGTCAGCTTCAACAACATTACTGGGCTAGCTGGTTCCAGACTCTCACAATTCTCTGTGTAAAAAAACTCCTCCTATTTCTGTTCTGAATGCCCCTTTATCTAATCTCCATTTGTGACTCTGGTCCTTGTTTCTTTTTTCAGGTCAAAAAAGTCCCTTGGTTCAACATTGTCAGTACATTTTGAATGCTTGAATCCAATCTCTGCGTCTTCTTTGTTCAAAACTGAATAGATTAAATTATTTTAGCCTGTCTGCATATGACATGCCTTTTAAACCAGGAATAATTCTGGTTGCTCTTCTTTTCACTCTTTCTAGAGCAGCAATATCCTTTTTGTAGCAAGGTGACCAGAACTGAACACAATATTTTAACATGTCTTCCCTTGATTTAAATTCAACACTCCAAGCATTTTTGTTGGCCTTTTGTTATAGCTTCCCCACATTGTCTAGATGAAGACATTTCTGAGTCAACATAAACTCCTAGATCTTTTTCATAGATTCCTTCTTCAATTTCAGTATCTCTCTGTGGCAAAGTGCCCGCTCCTGTGTGTATTTTGTGTTGTATGTTGTGTGTTAATGTTGGTGTATAGTCATTGGTACATGGGATATAAACAGGTCTGTGTAACACAAGTGTTTAAAATGTATATTTGTATTTAGGCACAAGGATTTCACAGCACTTCATGTGCAAATAAAATGTAATAATATGTGACCACGGGGAATTGAACTTTATAATTCACGTGCAGTTGTACCGCGACTCCAATTGAATGATTGATTAGCAATCGAGTCTCGGTACAGCTGCATAAAAGCAGCATGTTTTCACTCACTTGGGGTTGTGTGTTCGATGAGTGGAGAATGGGATTGGCGACGGAGGTAATAATAATAATAATAATAAATAATAAATAATAATAATAATAATAATAATAATAATAATAATAATAAAAATAGAAGCTCACCGTGTTTTTTCTGTATAGTCCATTTTGTTTGTCTTTTTTGATCTGGCGACGAGTGCAGTGTCCTGTGTTTTTGTTTGTTATAGCCTTTTTATTTACTGTTCTTTTCTTTCATTAAATGCTGAGCACAAGAAAGCGCTCAGCTTCCCCAAAACTCCATCTCTTTGTTTATTTCCTGGTTCCTGTTTCTGGTCTGACGTTCCCCACTCCAGCCACCTTTGTGACATTCCCATATTGTATTTATAATGCACATTTTTATTGCCTGCGTGCCATACCCTACATTTTTCTATATTAAATATCATGTGTTTACCCAGTTCTGAATGCTGCTGAGATCATTTTGAATGACCTTTGCTGCTGCAGTGATGTTTGCCACTCCTCCTACTTTTGTGTTGTCTGCAAATCTAAAGTTTGCCCACTATACCAGAATCTAAGTCATTAATGTAGATTAGGAAGAGCAGAGTTTTCTCTAGTCAGTACTTTCTGGTTTCTACTTGTTAAGTACTCCCTAATCCGTGTTCATGCATTTTGAATCCCTACTGCATTCATTTTGAGAATTAATCTTTTATGTGGGACTTTGTCAAAAGCTTTCTGGAAATCTAAATAAACCATGTCTTATGCTTTGCAATTATCCATTGTCGATGTTGCATCCTCAAAAAAATCAAGCAGTGTATTATAACACTAAAATATTTCCACAACCTCTGATCCACCATGCACTTTTTTCTGGGTGAAGTCATCAATGATTAATTTAGACCACAGCTTTTATGAGGTTATACTTTGCATGTCTGAGTAACGTTACTTTGTTAGTTATTAAATCCCAGATTTGCAAAATGCACATTATTTAGTGCCTGTACCAATAATGGTGTAACTCTAAAGTAAATCCAGATGGCCCCAGACCAGTTCTTGGTATTAATGCCCTGGAATTTGACACACTTCACTGTATCATAAGAGAGTAGTGTCTGAAACAACATTGAATCTGAAGTGCCTTGTCATTCCTATAATGAGGTTTCTTCCAAGTCACAGGTTAGGCACATTAGCCGGTCCATTTGGAGTTGCCTTGCATTACATGTGCCTGAGACAAGCCTGTAGAGACCCAGTCATTCTAAGTGCCGTTGATCTCCCTGCTTTGTAACTGTTACAATTATTCATGTCAGTATGTCAAGCTGATTTTGTTTCATGGTGTTTAACTACTTTCTTTTAGGCTGTTGTACAGTGATTGAAATTGATAAGTCCATTGTGAGGAAATGACCATCATTTGCTTCAAAGATCTAGGATATGGAATGCATTTTTTTACAGAAATGTTGTAGAGTACACTAATGCATTATTGAGCTTCAATGTAGGAAATGTTCTGTAAATACAAGTGCACTGTACAAACAATTAATTTTTAACCTACTGAAACACAAGCATGGGAGTACACCTATGAAATATATAATACAATGATGGATATAAACAAACAATTGCCTTCCATTGCAAACTCATTATTTGTTTAAACAAGTTTAAACATGTCCCACTACTTTCAAAATAAAAATATTTTTGCTTTCCAAGAAATTGTCTTGTTCCCCTTCTGTTTGCCAACATGCAGGTTGTTATTGCTTTGTGTGCAATAGTATTTGTGTTACTTAGGCCAGCACTTCACATTAAAATATTTTCTCAATATTTTCTTTACCTAGCCGGTTATTTGGATAAGAGCATCTTGAAATCATTGATACCACACCACTTGGGTTAAATATATATATATATATATATATATATATATATATACAGTCTAACTTCATTATAACGAACCCCACTGGGACCTGGAAAAATGTTCGTTACATCAGGTTGTTCACTATAATTAGGTTTGGCAATTTGCTGTATCAGAATAATGAAGAAACGGCCAAATTGAATTGAACATCTTTATTCAGTATATAATAGTTCTTTCAATACAACTTCACATTGATCAACACTTAAAATGTCAATTTAAATGAAACCAGTAAATAAATGAAAAAAAGTTAAAAGTACACTTACACGCTGAACACAGTAACTACGTTGACTTTCTTTTGAAAAACATCCAGCGTAGATTGCTTCATATTTTTCATGCTTTTCTCAATGCACAGTGTTTCAATCTAGTTACCTCCTCACACCTGTTGCCGTGGTTACAGTTTGTGTGAAAATGACAACAGTTGCATACGTCACACATGATTTGCAATACAACAGGTGATATATGAATCAGCCTTTAAATTATCCTACCAAGGTCTTTGTTTTCACATTCACACTGGAGAAATTTCGGTGTCAGTCACTGCCGAGATGGTTTTATCCCGGTTGATTTTGTAAAAGTGATTATTCTAATAGGGCTAATTTCCATTGAAAAAAATGGTTGGATCGTTAAAAAAGTGGGTTCATTATAGTGTAGTTAGACTATAGTAAATATGGAGAGGAGGGTCATAGTGGAAAATTATCGCTCCGAGGGAAGACCGACAGGGCTATAATACCAGAAGCCACATTTAGAGATATCTTAAAATAACTTCCTGTTCATTTAGAGATATCTCTAAATCATTTGAAGATATCTTGAAATTAACAGGAAGCCATTTCAAAATATCTCTAAATTACTTCCTGTGAAAATGATCCATGTTTTGAATGGACTTTATGTCCATTTAGAGAAATCTCCAAATGAACAGGAAGTTATTTAGATATATCACTAAATGAAAAAAACAACATTATTCAAAATGATTTAGAGATATATTTAAATATTTCAAGAGGTCTTTCACTTTCAGCCATTTTCTCTTGTTGTGAGGAGTGTAAGGGAAGGGCAGTATGTTCCTTTGAAAAGGGGCAAGACTGACAGTGATGATTCATATCCATCTGTGAAGCTAAATGGTTCTAAAAGCTACATAATTTCTGCCATGTACTTAACTCAAAACCTCCTAGACAGTACATGCATGCTATTGTGTTTAATGTAGTGATTTGACCAGTTCTACCTAATCATTGACTATTGGAGAACATGCTTATATTCATTAGCAACAAAAACTAGTGCTATATAAAATCATGAACAAAAACAAACAGAAAAAGAGTTTTAAATGTTTTTTCAATAATAAGACAGCTTTACCACCTTGCCTTCAATAAGGCATTTAACAGCACAAGGCAGACCTTACCAGAAAGTAAAGCCCTCCTCTTCGGGTTCTATTGCTTAAATCATAGAATATGATTATCATAGAATATATCCGGTAAATGGTCTCTAAAAGTGAGTGGTCTGTAGTAAGAAGTTAAAAGAATTTGCACTGAAACAGTTTGTGTTCACTGGACACCACCTGTAATGGAATCTGCAAGTGGTAATGATTTTCCAAAAAAAAAAAAAAAAAAAAAAAAAAAAAGTGGCTTCTTATCCCAAGGAAGCCGTCACATTTGTTTTATGTAGATAATTTGAAGATAAAGTAAAATATAAATATATTAGGAACCACAACAGGATATTTCTACAGGACATTGAGCAGTTGCCTCCTGTTGCATTGAAGGCCTTTGTAAAGTAAAAAGTAAAACGAGCAAATAAACCTGCACCACTTATATAAAAAAGAGAAGATATCTACAATTTAAAAATTACTCAAAGCAAACATAACATACCTTGAATGCAAAACAGCAAGCTGATTACATGTCTTAATGTTTAAGTAACATATAGGATATAATATGCATACAAGGTAATGTTAATAACTAAAACTAGTATTTACAACCAAGTGGTCAGTCAACATCTATTTCCAGTCAACAAATCCAAGACCAGATTTTCATTTTTTTGAAAAGAGAAAAACATCTGTTAATTTTCAAAAACAGTATCAAACAATTAATTTATAGAATGCTGGGGCTCTTATACACTTTCAAGTGGTTTTTTACTCATTTTGTAACTTTAAAATATCAGCTAAATAAAGGAGGGTTTGAAATACAGATGCATAAGGTAACTGCAATGAGTATTATTTTTCTGTGATCTACATAAGAAAATATATAACACAACAGTTAATATACACTTTTTTACAACAATTTTACAACACTTTCTGAAACTGACAACACACACAGTCAACAAGATTTCCATTTCATGTATACACAAGCTAAGTGTTTTTCTGTTAGACTATATCATAATTTGATTTTGTGTGTGTTTAATGCCTTACCACATATTTTAATAAACAATGCAAAAGTGACATTCTTACCATGGCACTGCAGGAACACAAATATTTCATTTGTGTGATAGTCATAAGGTTAAAGACTAAACACTTAAAAAAAAAGTGGTCATCAGTCACTAATGATTCGTTATTCTTTTTTAATTGGTAATGAAACATATTTCAACATTTGCTAAGCAGCTACTGTTTGCGTGGTGTTATACTTTTATTGTATATTAGATACAACTGAAAACACATTGCTACAGGTCTTAATAAAACTAAAGTCTTGTTTTTTGGGGGGTTTTTTTCTAGCCAATTTTAAATGCCCAGTTTAAATGTTGCCCCACAACTGCCAATCACTTACCAATCAGTAGAACTAAAGACAAATGTGCCTGCTATCAAGTCAGAAGCCGTTTTTCAAGTGACTGAACCACGGAGACAAGGGCCCAGTTAGAAAAGTCTATGTGGATTTGTAGTGTGCCAAATGAGTAGAGTCAATGAGGTAAACTATCCCTGCTGATTTTTTCACCCTCCCTGCAGTTCAAGAACCATTGCTTCGACTAGGTGAATCACTACAAAGGTTTTTTTTTTTTTTTTTTTAAACAAAGTTTATATCTAAATTCCGGTTTTGGAATGCCTAAAATATTCTGTCACCAGAATTTGTTCCAACTAATGAACCAATGGAAACCATTACCAAAGCTTTTCAATAAAAGTTACAAATATGCATTCACATTTCATTAGCACTTAGATGAAAGGCCATGCTTGTATCTCTATACCAAAAATCTGGCCTTTCAGTGAAATGTCATATTAATAGCAGTTGAAGGCTGTATACGTCTCTGGTTTGATTAACTTTTCATCACTGACTCTGTTGACATGGTAGTTCAGCTAATGGCCTGTTCCTGTTCCTGTTCCTGCCTTATCTAGGGAGAGTCAACATGTTGTCAAGAAATGACACTGTTACAAGGTCACGACTACCACACCCATTAACCAGACACAGCGGTGAGTCACATTACAGGCCCTGCTACATGCCCATACTGCACTCCATGTCAGAATTCTTTCTTTTAAAGTTGGAGAACTTTCTTACAGTAGATTACACAACATATCCATTTTCCCTGAAATGATATCTGATACATCATGTAATAAGTAACTGGTCCCACAATGTTTAATGTGGTGTCAGGTTTTGTAATTAACTATTTCCAGTTCAGTAAGTGCAACAGATAGCAGTATTGATCTGTTTGCATGGATTATCAGTGTTAACAAATGTTTTAAAGTACAAGGTCCTGATTCCTCTGCAAACAAGGGTGACATTGTAATCAAACAGCTCACATTAATCTAGGATGTTTGTTTTGACTGGGGGCAACAGTTTTAGGTCATCCTGACAGATGTACTGAAGGCATTTACAAAACCACATTTGACACAGATTGCAGTGTTTGATTTGCATGAGCATAGAGTAGAGAGCATGACAATTCTTTTGTTTTCATGCTATTTTTGACATTCTGTCATCAAACAGCTACAAGGTAGCATAGACATGCATCAATGCTAAATATGTTGAAGTATGAAAAGTGTACTCTTTAACATAACTAGATCAAGTGTCTTTCGTTTTAACCTTGAACAACAGACAGAGCTCCAGAGCAATAATATAATAAGTAATCCTTATCATTGCAACAAATGCTATGTCATATTTACATTTAATGACAGACCACTTAGTTTCTTTAATTAAAGTCATGTCATAAAATGTGATGGTAGGGATGTGTCATAACTGGGTTGGGTTTCTTCTTCTGTGGAAGGAAGAGTAGTGCTGGCTCTAGACTATGCTCTAGCCATATATGGGTCACTGAGTTCCACAATATTGATTTAAAGGTGCTCTATATAGCATTTAACGCTGTTTTGGAGTTTGAAAAGAAAACAACAAAAATGGTTGTCTTTAGTTGAAGATACAGTCAAAATGCAACTGTTTATCAAACAAATACTGAATCAGTGCCTTGGAATTATCTTTTTCCATTTCTTTCCTAATATTTAATCAGCTTTTTAATTGAAGCAACATAAATTGATTTAAAGTTACAGTCTACTCATCTTATGAGTAGACTGGTCTGTGTTATGGCTGCTGGTTCCAATAGGGCAGGGATAACTGTCAATCATAAGAGCGGTATAGAGCGAATCTAGGGGGGAAGGAGGAGGGACCACTGAGATCTTTTCAGAGATATATTACTTTCACTTAAAAAAGGGAAATTCCGAACAACTTTTCTGAAAGAATAACATTTATTAAAATATACTTTGGAAAAAAAAAAAAAAAAACTGATATTGGGTGTGTGCTCAACCCAATTTTTGTGTTGAATTTCAGACTACTTTTGTGTTTTTGACATCTTCTCTGTCTCGCAAGAACAGCCATTTTGTGTATGTCACGTGTTGTTGCCACAGTGTCTTTAAATTCAGTCTTCCTATCCTTGTTTTAGTTAAAGCAATGTAATCTAATCCTTTTCAAGTAATGTTTTTTGTGTTTTATTGGAGATCAGGTGCACGATTTAATTCTGTACTTGTAGTACTGGTGCAGGTAAACACACAGACAGTGCTTAAGCTACTTGCCTGTAATATACAGTGGGAATCGTATGTTCCAACAGCAGTGACGCAAAATCTTTAGGCTGAATTGGTGGCACAATTGAATTTGGTGCCATGTGCAATTTGTTTAACCATCCACTAGAAACTGAAATTTCAAGAATTATAGCTGAAATACATCTGTTCATCAAAAGGTGTCACACACTGAAATTCGTGTTATAATGGAGGGCAATCTATAGTAGGCCATAGTGGTCAAAAAACTACTTAGGACACGTTTGAAATACATCAAATTTGATAAACAGGAAATTAAAGCAAAACCAATTAAGTAGACATGGACCACTATTTTAATGCACCGCCTGCTAAGTTTCAAACTATTAATGGAGAACAATATATGTTTGATGGAATTATGTCTAGAAAGGGTTCACTATAAAAATAAATAAATAAATAAATAAATAAATAAAAATAAATAAATAAATAAAAACTAAATATAGACTACATTAGCATACATTTAATAATACTATATGTTATGTAGGTTTAGGTATTTGTGGTAGGACGGAAGCCCTGCCAATGTAAATAGCGCTAAGTTTGGCAGGGATAGGGTTAAATATGTCCCTGCCAACAAACACATGTGTGACCATTCCCCAATTAGGTAATTGAGTACTTGTGACAGAGAAAGAATGAATCTTGGTGTGGCAATGCTGCCCTGTTCCTGTGTTTATTTCTGTGTTGTACGTTATGTGTTGTGTGTTAATGTTGGTGTATAGTCATTGGAACATGATATGTAATATGGGTTAAGAAAACAAGTGTTTAAAATGTATATTTGTAGAATGATTGATTAGCAATCGAGTCTTGGTACAGCTGCATAAAAGCAGCATGTTTTCACTCACTCGGGGTTGTGTGTTCGATGAGTGGAGAATGGGATTGGAGACGGAGGTAACAATAACAAGAATAGTTCAAATATCAGCTCATCGTGTTTGTCTGTGTAGTCCGATTTTGTTTGTCTCTTTATTTTGGCAAAAGCGCCATGTCCTGTGTTTTGTTTGTCTTACAACCTTTTATTTTCTGTCTGTTAAATTATTAAATGCTAAGCGTAAACAATCGTTCAGCTTCACCAAACTCCACCTCTCTGTTGCTTATTTGTTGGTTCCTGGTTCTGGTCTGGCATCACCCACTTCAGCCGTCTTTGTGACATGTCGTGTCATCGTGGGATTACCAGCGCCTCCTCGACGCAGAACAGAGCGGGAACTGCAGTGTTTTTTTTGAGAGAACAAAAAAAAACACAACAAAAATGGAAGCCTGGAGAAATGGCTGCACTGAGCTGGAGGAGTTCCTCAGTGGTCTGGAGGACCAAGGCTGGTGCCTTGCCTGCGGGGTGTATGGGCACGTGGTGGCTGTCTGCCCCTTCCAAGAGGAGGAGGAGGAGGAACCGGCCCAGGAGAGGAAAGTGAGGAGAAGGACTGGCAGGAAAAAGCTGCAGCAGCAACTGCAGCAACAGCAGGAGGAGGTTGGGGATGACAGTTGGGAGTTTTTTTTAAAGAACCGCACGGCAGAGTTGGGCCCCGGCTATGGGGCGTATGGACAAACATTGGCCATCTGCCCCATGCAATATGCAGAGGTGGACGTAATGACTGAGTGGGAGGATCATGTGTGTCCAGCGCCCAGACGGGGGGACCATGAGCGTCCAACACCCAGACAGGGGGACTGCGGGAATCCAAAGCCCGAGGGACTGATGTTTCCACCTCCACCAGCAGAGGAAGAATTCCTGTTGTTTCCTCCGCCAGCAGAGGAAGAATACCTGCTGGTTTCACCTCCACAGCCTGCATGGAAGGAGGCTGAATGTCCATAGCCCAAGTGGGAGGAGTCAGTGCGTCCACAGCCCGCAAAGGGGGAGTCGGAGGGTTCACAGCCCAAGTCTCCATCAGCAGAGGGAGAGTGCCTGCTGGTTCCATCTCCAGCGTCGGTGGAAGAAGCCCTGCTTGTTCGAGGGCCACCATCGAGGGAGATCTAGGACTGGCTGACGGACCCTGACGGTGGCCTGGAAAGAAACCTCCCGAAGGTGATTAACCTGCTGTAGGCCCAAGATGGGGAGGGTTGGGAAACTTGGGAACAGCAACACCACCATATAGATCTGTACAGTAGGCTTAAACAGTACAGTAGTAAAATCAAATGAATACCTAGCAGGCTTTTTGTTTTGTCTATCCTACATGTAATACAAAACCATGCTGATGAGTTGTAAACTTCACATTGTTGTAGGATGCGTAGATAATAAAATATTGTTTCAAATTGAAACTAAATCATTTCAGCATATTTTCTTTTTATCTTAAAGTCTACTTACAATTAGCCCAAAATAAATCACAGTTTCGCATTAACACGTTATGGCTATACAGAACATTAAATATCTGCCATTTCAAATCAGTATTTTTATGAAATAAGACAATGAAAAACCATTTGTTGTATGTGTTATTTTTTAGCAGCGCCTTAATAATGTTCAATATTAACTCAATAGTTTTGTTTTATAAAGATTGGCTGTATCGAGAGAAAAATACAAACGAATGAATGATAGATACATTTTAGCGAAGCCACACTTTGATAATTCCAGGTAGGCTAATGCTAAATTATAGAGGTCCAGTAAAAATGCATTGGCTAATGCGTGCATCTGTTTTTGAAAGAGTTGTTGATCACTTACAGTTTACATACAGTAGATATATTTCCCACTCCACTTGCACGACTTCACCAGTGAAGATCCCATTTGTGACATCATCTCAAGCAACTTTCTACTATAAAAAAGGCAGTGAGATATACTGGAAGGGTCTCTGGCAAGCTCTTTGACGAACATAAAAAAATAAGCATATAGTATGAGGGATTTTTTTTATATGACATAATTTATTCAACCTTACAAAATATTACCATTTGACTTGCTTTATAGTTTAGTTCTTTTAAAAGCAAGGTTATAAAAAATAGTGAACACATCTGCAAGACATACAATTTATTATTTACTCGTTACGAGTACTAATTTGTGCTCGGACTGAAGAACACCCCTACTTATCTCACATGCCTTATTTTTATATTTGCAATTCAGTAAAATGAGATTCACCATACATCATTGGTTCATTTGGTGGTTCTTTGTTGAAAAAGGCAGTACGTTGAAAGATCAACTTGCACATAACACTTTAATAACCCCCCCCCCCCCCATTTTAAAATTGGATGCCACCACATGTTTGGAGTATTCTTGTAAAGTTCAACAAAATATCGGATTAGCCAAGCAAACCAAAATCCCAAGATCCCTAACATGTGGTGTAGATGTGCTCTATTTTCATCCTTGTCATTCTGTTCTTGACAGTAGGGTCAGGTCTAGGAGTAGATGTTCACATTCCCAATTTTGTAGTATCCTGTTAACCAAAATGATTAGACCTCTATTTACAGAAAAATAAGAGAGCAGCCAGGTGCCAAGGAAACCAGTGTGAAACGTTTAACCCTGTCTGTCACATTTTCATAAACAAGACACGATCATCATCTGTCTGGTATTTCATTCGTGAGGAAACTCACACTAATCATGTCCATTGATACCAACCAAGCCACTTTTCATCCTGCTAACACTTCTGCTACGTCAAAGCCATAGAGAAGTTGAAAGCATGGCACTGTAAGAATATTTTCTCTATAATCCCAAGCTAAATATTAGCCAGACAGCATTTCTGCTTTGCAAATTAAAGCCTTGCTGACAATTCAAAAGCCTCAGAATGCACATGTTGAGAGAGTAGGCAAGTATAGGGATGAGTGTCAGTTGAGGTAGAGGGAGAGAGATTTTCAGAATGTGTTATTTGGCCTGATGTTGGAATACAGAAGCTGCTATTTTTTATTTTTTATTTTTTGCAGATGGCTAAAGGAAAGCTGCTTGGACTCATTCAGAACTTTGCAGCTTCTGCAAATACCAACTGATGCTTATACTGATATTTATATTATCCCTGGCAGGACCCGAAAGATAAACAGGAAAAAAAGCAAAAGTTGGGAAAGGTCATCTGAACTCTGTGGGATTTCTTTACCAACACTTTCCATGGTTGAGCAGTGGCTGCTGAATGAATTCTTTATGTGTGGGGACTCTGTACAGGAAAACAAACTTTGTCAGGACTCTGTTCATTAGCACCTAGAACTTTGTTTGAACCTTGTCCGTTCGCAGGGGCCTGAAAGGGAAACCCTTTTTCTGAAATCAAATGTACAGTATATAGTGCCACCACAGGGGTTTTCCATTGCAAATTGCTCTGTACCAAATTAAAGTCTCCGTGGTGAAATACAAGGCTAGAGTAAGCAAAGGATGACAGAGAAGTGTTTGAAGATCATTAAAAAAAATAAAGTCATTGCTCACAAAACTGGCAGGGCCTGGTTCACAGGTAGCAGTTTACTTATGGTTGTGCTAACTTTAAAGCTTTTTCATTTACTGCTCTCCTCTATAGATTTTGCATAATGGCAGTTACTTTCTTTATACCCTTGCTTAAAGACTAGTTTCCCTATTGACAGACTTTTATACAATATAAACGTACAGTAATATAGATGGTAAAATGAAACAACAATTTAATGTCTGTCTAACCTGTACATAATTGGTTAATGCTATGTGTCTGCAAGACACATCTCTTTGAATTATTGTCCTATCAGGTGGGGTTTGGAAGATATGTGGGTTGGATTAAGTGACGCACATTAAGGTTTGTTGAAGCTTATGCTCTGCTCTCTGAGACAATGACAACAGCAAGTGCGACTGCATTGACAGGGTGTCAGTCTCGCTGCCATGCCCTCCTGACAGCCTTGGCATAGTGACAGATGTGTTTTTACGGGCAGGCTGCAGCATAAAAAAAAAATCTTAGTGACAAATATATGGGATGCCATGTGCTAATCGGGGAATAAAGACATGTCAGCATTACAAGAGTCAATCAAATTGCGTGGAAGCATAAAGTGGGTGGAGATTTAGCTGACCAGTTAAATATTGAACTAAATGTTAAATCTTGTTAAGAGATTTAAGATTTAGTTAAATATTTAGTTAAATGTTAAATCTAGTTAAGAGATTAAAGATTTAGTTAGATATTTAGCTAAATGTAAAATCTTAATAAGAGATTTAATATTTAGTAAAATATTGAGCTAATGTTAAATCTTGTAACTAGATTTATAAATTATATCTGAATGTATACATTTACAAATATATTTATATATTTTCACCACATTTATAAATCTGGGGAAAAAAATACAAGATTTAAGCTAAATCTGGGAAAAGACATGTTAAAATATTAACTTTTTTTTTTTTTTTTTTACACATGGCACCCCATACAAATATTATTTATTTATTTTTAAATTGTGAAAGCTAAAGTCAGTACAGTGCAAAATTTTAATCCAAGTTGTCCACCAGGCAGTAAATGTAGTCAAATTTGATGCGTAAAAAAAAACATGTTTACATGTTTTAAAAACTTAATTTTAATTTTAGATGTGTTAAGTAAAAACTACTGATAATAATCTATTTTTTTTTTTTGTTGAAATCTAAAAATACATTTGACCATCCTAATAATACATTGCTGAGAGTTCCACGAGCGATGTAGACAAGATTTACCGCTTCTAAAATTATTGATTTAGCTCTGCATACTTATTTTAGCCCTATGTAGTCAATTTAAATTTTAGAAAGATACAGTGCAAACATCAAACCATGTACCTATGTTTGTTTAATAATTAGTTTCTAGCACTACATTTGGTACAGTATATGCATTCTTTACAGTGTACTACTTATTAGCTGCTACAGTACAGTGCTCATGCAACATCAATTCATGCATTAGTTTGTTTTTTCATTCTGAAAAGACTTAAGTTCCACTTTTAATATCTAATGTGATATAATATTGAAGCACAAGTATGTGTTTACAAATTGTTTGATTATAAGATTTTGTACATGTTGAGTTTCCATTTACATAATATTTATTTTGGTAGTTTATATTTGAGCTTGTGAATTTTTAAAGCCATTTCCTCTTGATAGCACATTTTTGTTTATATATTTAAAAACAAGCTTATTAATTCAAAACATTTATTCAGTAAAAATGTGTTTAAATAATGACATAACCAATTTATCTTGTCCTGTGCATGGCTAATTTCCCAGTAATGAATGGATAAGTTAAAAAAAGAACAAATAAATAACTCAATGTTTATCTTAATTAAGTAATACATTTAGATATATTGGATTTCCACTTTGACATTTCCTTTCAACATTTCAAGTTTGCACCCTTGAGTCCCAGCAACTCAATCCACTGACCCATCTCCCCACCCACCTGCTTCCACAAACCTTCTTATTACAAAGACCCAATGATAGTACAAACTAATGAACTTTCCACGTAAAATGACTCCTTGAAAAGTCAGTCGTTCGTTATTCTGGAGGTTCAGAATGCATAACGGTTACAGAGACCGGTAGAGACCATTTAAAATACTTTATTATGGTTACCATGTGTTTACCAAACTTATAAATAACTTGCTATGCCTGCCTATGTTTTACTGTGCATTAATGTTTTCACTATTCTTCCCTATGCTTTACTACACTACCAAATCTCACTTATCTGAGTTCATTGTAACAAAAAGTGGATTGATTTACTGCAAGATTTACCAGCAGATGGTGCTGTTGTATATAAATTATTTTTTATTTTTTGTGTGTGTGTGAAATGCTTATTACTTTGAAGAAACATAGAAACGTAGGTATTTATATATTTAAATGGATTTTTATTAAATCCTGTTCAGGTACCAATGCTACCAAGATGACAAATATTAACAAAACTTTATGGTGACAAAATGTATTTATTAGTGACTGGTTAACATGTTAGTTTGATTACTGAACTTTATTCTTTGAAGGGAACCCATAGAACCGCAGTGTTTGGAACCCTAATATAATGAATGACTTTCCATATTGTATTTTTTATTAAAATGCTTTTGTAAATTTCATACATGCCAACAGTTCCTATATGGTTGGGATTATTGTTTTAATAGTGCTTATTATTAGAATTAGTATAAATCAGTTAACCTTTTGACGTTGCTTTGACCATATGGTAACAGCTCAGTTGCGGTTTTGTTTATGAAACAAGTATCACATGTACACATAGATTTTCAAATCCTGAATACAGTACAGTATTTTCTGACAAGCACACCGATGTGTGCATGTTAAATGGCTGAAATAATGCAATAACATATATCGAAAAGGTTCGCTTAGCCAATTTTTTTTTTGCTATGTGGGCTGTCTTCTTTTACCTCACATTCGAAATATATGGAAATTAAAAACCTTTATGAAAATAAATAATATTATATATATATTATATATATATAGATATATATATATATATATATATATAGGGCCAGTTAAAATTGTAACTAAGTCAGTAAAATCAGTACCTCAGTGGCCCGGTAATGCTGATAAAGCTGACACCCTGGGATCCTTCAAGAAGCTGCTTGAGATTCGGGGATCAACTTGATGAGATTCGGGGATAACATCCAAGAGTCTCCTTCCTCCCAGAAATGATAGAAAACCTCAATGAAATACAAGGCTAAATGCACTCACTCCCCCTCTCTCTTTAAAATGTTACTGTATTTACAAACATTAAACAGTTGAGGCATGAAAGCCAAACTCGCTAGCATTTGCTAAACAAGATACAGGCATAATTATTAGTTGTGAGTGTTGGTTGGACAGTCCATCAGTGATATATAGCATATCACAGTAGCTACGATTTTGAAGTTGGGAGTACTTAATTAATTAAAAACATAGTGTTACCAATACATTTTACTTGTTTTCTGTAATCTCATAAATTTGGGCTGTCTGTGTAGATAACTGGATTAAATTTTTGCAGAAGTGTAAACTTTACATTCCCCCCTCAGTGGATTGTATATTGTACTTTGCATAGCTAAAATATCTTAACCATTTAATCTAATATGAGTTGTTATTGTACACATGAGTGTCTGAGTAACTGTGAGTAATAGGAAAATCCCTAGTGTCAGACCACAACGTGCTTTCAGTTTGGGCAGATCCAAGGTTGTTTGTGGTTGCTTAAGTTTGTTCAGTTGCTACCTTTTACAGTACAAGTGGTAATAATTTTCAAGCTCAAAAAATATATCTGAAAGGTATTGTTCTGAAACAGGGAAAGTGGTGATTAATTAGATTTACCTGTGTTTTGATTGGCTGGGTTATATGGAAAATCGTACAGTTGCAATTATTTGCGTAATTGACACATAATCAATGCCACCTGTGCTTGGCCAAAATGTTATGGCCATGATCCTTGCTATATTAAAAACACTCTCATAGTTACTTGCTCAGCTTGTGTGCCCTACATGGTCTTATTTATCCAAATTCAAAAACCTTTTTACCTGTAAAGGAGACTTTGGGCCCAAGTCAGTTAACTTTAAGCTGGAAAGAGCCATTTAGAAAAATATAAATACATTCACACAATCACCAGCCCAGCATTTGGCGTGTGTGTGTGTGTGTGTGTGTGTGTATATATATATATATATATATATATATATATATATATATATATATATATATATATATATTATACTGATTACAAAGTAAGTTTACCGTATGAGATATGGTACGTTGATGTGGTAAACTCGCCTTGTATATAAGAGCCAGAAATAAGGAAAGCTATTTTAGTGACAAATATTTATAATCTGAAGAAGCATGTCCCACAATACAAATAAAAAGTTCCACCTAAATTGTTATATTAAATACATAGACGTGAATTACATATGAATATAAATATATATTAAAAAGTTGTGCTCCGACACTGTAAGCTCTGGGTTGGCTGCATGGCGGGCCTGCAGAGCGAAAAGAAGCGGTCGGCTGACGGCACATGTTTCAAAGGACAGTGTGTGTTCGTCTTTGCCACTCCAGAGTCATTGCAGGGGTGATAACGGTGAGCTGGGCCTAAAGTACAATTGTCAAGTATAAATTGAGAGAAAAACGGGGTAAAATCAATTGCTGACTACTAAATAAAAAAAAAAAAAAAAGAAGCAGGTGTTATTTACAAATCAGTGGAATCTATATGCAAGTTTTTGATGCTTTGTTTCATTTCTGATGACAAAATGTTATCTTAATTCACACAGAACCATCATCTTGAAACAGAAGCACAAGTGACACACATGACAGGCTTGCTGTTGATTTAAACACTTCCGCCTCTGTGAGTCTAATATTATGACATGGTTTCATTTTGTCACAGCCTGAAACATTTCCAAAGGGAGGCCCAGCAAAAAAAGTTTGAGAACCTCTACGCTATACCAGAGACGTTTTTATCAAATGAAAACAGTTGCACACAGACAAGTAACCAGCTATTGATATACAGTAAGCAGCCATCAACACCTCACACTTGTTTATTATGGAGAAATAGTGCATTTTGTTCTTATTACGAAAACCGCAAGGCACTCAGGATTGCATTGAAAACCAAGCTCAATTTAAGCCAAGTAAGATAAAATCTGTGTTAAACAAAAATAAAACTATAGACAATCAACACTAAAACAATCATATACTGTACATGTAGTAAACATGTTTCATTTGAGTTGATAAGACTATATGCAAACTTTTCTTTTTTACACTTCGCCTGGCTGCAATCATGGTTTATTACATACTACTACAGTTTTGATTGGGTATCTGCTCTCATTTACACTTGCTTCAAGGAGAGGTTAAGTTAGGGTAACCACAACTTCCACTATAGTTAGCGCTGACCAGACATGCCCATGGTAAAGAGCAGCAGAAGTCAAAGGTTCTGCAGAGAACTCTGATTCACCTGAAAAATAGTTGAAAGGCGAAACGTAGGGGTTGATTTGATCAATGTATACCCCGCCAGGATAGGCCACACCTGGATTGTATTATTTACAGCACTGGGGAATCCCCCTGCATTTCATGAACCCCCAATTTGAAGAGGTAATCCCAGGATGTGGCTTATCCCGGTAGGGCACAGGTTGATTAAATTAACTCCTTTGTCAACCAGGCAAATGTTTTGGATAGTGCCTTTATCAATGGAAATGATTGATTTATTAAAATACTAAATTGGCGACTACTAAACTAAAAAAAAAAAAAAAACTACTAATTAAAAAAAGACATAAACTAAACTAACATTGAGCTACTGTCTTGTCTCTGTCATTAATGTCTGGTTGTTTTTTTGTATTATGTTGCAATTGCTTTCCAGTCCATTATTAACCAGTCTAGCCATTTTCTCGCAAAGATTGAATATACATGTATTTTTCTTTACATACTTGCCGTGCCAACACCTGTATACAAGTACCTGTTAGGAAACTAGCCTCCACAGTGCACCTAACTGGACTGCCAAATTAACACTGCAGGTGCTGTAGATGTTTACAAAAAAAAAAAAAAAGAAAGAAACATGGTACCTTATTATACAGGGTAGTGTATGCGCAGTAATATAGTAAGGGAGATCACATTTTGCTTTGAAGCATACAGTACCCAAATATTCAGTTTAATGAAGCAGAAACCAAATGTAGTTCTCAAGAATCACATGCAAGTTTAAGATGAAAACAAACTTGTCTGAACAGTCTGTTGAAATATACTGTTGAAATCCTGTATAGTTTTCTGTCCTTATTACATATAGTATACAACAACAGTGTCTGATTCATAGTCTCTCCATAAAAACACTATTTCCACATGGTTATGACTAGACACAGACATTCACTTGAGTTCTCAATCAATTCACTTACACAGTGAATAAATGTGCCCTGGTTTAGATGAATGCCTGCTGTCTTCGGCTGCCTGAAATAATGATTAATGTTTTAGTGTTGCAGCCCCTGTGCATTTGCAAATTACAGTATTTCAGTTAATTCCTTCAAGTGTCGACAAGTACCAAAATGAAGTATCTCTCTTATGTTTTACCCCCTAACTTCATAAAGGTTTATAAATACCAAAAGTGCTGGTTAATTATTGAGAATACAAAATACTAGTGTCTTTATAGTAATGCTTATTAAATTCAATTTACCTTAGCTTTCATCCGACAGTTTACCTCACTGATCTACTTTAAGAGAGATATGTTCAAAGACACAACATAAATGAAGGAATATATTACTTGGAATAACTGCATATTTGTATTCCCTCATAGAAAAAAATGCCACCAACTGTCTTCAGAAAGAAAGTTGTTAAAGATAAATTAATTAACCAATTAATTGTCCACAGTTTAATCAACTGGTAATATGCTTGTCCACTTTATTAGGTTCCTAATATTGTGTTAGGAAGTCCACAAATGGTGTCCAGGCATTACTGCCCACAACTGTACACACGTTATGCCTGCATTGGTTTGCAAAATATTGACTTCATAAGTGTGGGCTTGCATATAATATTATGCAATCGGTTGAAACGAAACAGACAATTTAAGCTTTTAGGATTGTACTGTTTATTTAGTGGTAGCAAACGGAAGTGATAAGTTTGGTTAAAGCCTTAAAAAAGAGCAAAAATGTTTCTTCTGATGACCCAGAAAGTCAGAGGGAACTGTCTGTTTCTGGCATTGATGGTGGTGGAGTTTCAAGTGCCACTAAATACATTGGCAGCATAGTACTGCATTATTCGAATTCTGCTGCTCCTCCTGGATTGAGCACGTTGAGTGCAGTTTTATACAAGTTCCATTTGTATTCTGATTTTATCAGTGTTTTATTAAAAATAAACAATACATTTCTTTTTTTTGTGAACAATTATTTTTTTAATTAATTTCCTTTCCCAACCCTAATGTCACATTATTACAGAAATACAACATAATATCCAGACAACAAGATACTAAAAACAAGATACAAAAAACAGTTGAAACTAAAATATCAAGGAAAGAATATTCTTAAATTGATTAAATGAAAGTTGTCCTGGGGGGAATGCAATAATAATAATAATAATAATAATAATAATAATAATATGCACTTGATCTTACTCAAAGAACTGCACCCCTTTATCTGCAGCTGTATCCCACGCTGCCACCGTGTTAGCAGTGGCTAACTGTAGCTGAGCTGTGGTTCTTTCCAAAGGAATAATGTCACGTAAATAGTCTAACCAGACAGACGAAAAGGAGATACATTTGTTCAATAATTAAGTAGTTTTAGGAGAATGTGTGGCTGAAGAGTAAGATGTGTCTAACACTGGATTGAATAGCTGATTGAAATCTCCCACAAATATAACAGATATTCCCAATGAGCCCAATGCATGTTTCATCTGGTCGAAAAACTGTGTGTCTAAGATATTTGATGCATAGAGAACAGCAATACAGACCTCAATGTTATTCAACAGCATAGTCACATAGCAGAATCCCCCCTTCGAATCATTACCTTGGAGATGGATTTTAAGGTTCAGCTGTCTCTTGGCAAGAATAAGGACATCCCTATGTTTATTCTGAGCAGAGGAATAAGCACTTACCTTATCATGTTTATTTTGAAAATGATCAGCATCACTTGAAACCAAACGAGTTTCCTGCAAACATGCAATATCAACCTTTTTTCTTAAGAGATAATCTAAGCACTACGCTCTTTTTATAGAATGATTGGCCCCTCGTAAATTCCAGGAGTTAATGACAACACTAGCAATGGTCCAAGATAGGAATAAAGATCAGGGAGAGTGAACGAGTAAAAGATGTAGCACTCAATAAAAACAAAGATATGAGACATGGAGAAACCGACTCGGCACTCATTATATAGCAGTATCCTATAGGACAGTAGCATAGTAATGACAAAAACACAGTAAAATAAACTGAGAAGGTAGTGTGGTTACAAAAGTTTAGAATGATAAAGATGTATCCAAATTATTAATAATGAACCACAATAATATTCTTAGTAGTGTTATCATACCCTCTGCAGTGTAGCTGTCCCTTTGAGGACCTTAAATAATAGTTAGATCAATGTCAAGAAGTGTAAATGTGCAGACCTGAAGGGTCACTGTCAGTTAAAGAAGTAGTAAAATGTTTCCACTTCAATATCATGAAGGTAGGAAAAGTAGTAATCCGGAGCAAAGTTAGTTCATCTATACTGACTTTCCATCCGGACCAAGGGATGAGAATCACAGGGCCCTATACGCAGAGGGATCAGTAGAACCCATCGTATCCTGAAAACATGAAACAAAAAAGGAATTGACCTCTTCAGGAAAAGTGAAAGACAGACGCTCCCCTCCATGATTGACTTTCAAGACAGCTGGATACACTCTCTGGGAGTGAAGCTTCGCTGTCACTTCACCAAAGGCCCTCCTCTTTGCAGTGGTGACAGCAGAGTAATCGACATAAAAATAGAGTTTTTGTCTCTGCATGATGATCAGAGTGGTTTTTCGAGCAGCCTGGAGGAGTCGTTGTCGACCAGTGTAATGAAGGCATTGAAGTATCATGGTAAGTGGGTTATTGGAATCCTGAGGGCCACCTGCGTATACTCAATGTGCTCTATTTAACTGCAGAAAAGGGTGGTCATTGGAGGGTATCAATACCAATGTGGAATATTCGCTGAAGAAAGTGGATGTGTTCATCACCTTCAGCCCCTTCAGGAAGCCCCATCAGTCTGACGTTACATGTCCACCATCTTATCCTACATAGCATCAATATGAGCGTTGCATGGATTAATTTCCTCTTTTTGTTGGTGAAGATCAGCTGTGGTGCTATCCTGTCTGGCAGTTAGCTATCTCAAAGAGGAAGCAATATCAGCAACCTCCTGTTGAAGAGCACTAAGGATAGTAGCTGTTTCAGTTACGTTTTGAATCACAGGCCACAAAGCCACGTCAATTGCTTCCTGAACCGATCCATGTAAAGTGCATGCAACCTCTGCCAATCGGATGTCCCAATCATTGGGGTGCAGTGACCTCCTGTGTGGATTGAGGGGAAGCAATGTGTCTCTTGCGTGAAGTAGCCACTTAAAAATGGTAAATAGATCATTTTTATACAGAAAATAATAAAAAAAATTATATACGGGGCACAAATTGTTTGATTATAAATGAAAATCGCAAAGTGGTAGCCAGAGCTCTAACAACAAGCAGCCACCCAGTGATTGGGTCATGTGATCTCAACAATAAATTTCCTAATCATTAATACAATTGCCAAGTTGTGTTATTATTATTATTATTGATTTATTTTTTAACTGCCTCTTTTGTTACAACATGTAAGATAAAAAAAAAAATTAAAAAAAACAGTTTATATTTATATGTCATGCTTTGTGGGTGAGTAATGATTACATTAGTTGCAGTGGTTGTGAGAGTATGATTAGAAATGGCACCAGCATAACAGATTTGTGAGAGAGTTTTTCCCATAGTTTAAATCTGTATTTCAAATAGGTTTATTTTTACATTTTATTGTTATTGTGGGCTATTTGGCTGTCACTGTAGTTGCTGTTCTGTCTCGATGGCGGTGCGCTGTGTTTATTCATTTTTAGAAAAGGGAAACGGTTTGACTGCAATTTTCTAATGTGACAGTGTAGGTGCTGTGAAACAAAAATACAGCTCTCTGATAGGCGGAAACACTTTGAATCACATATGTTATAAATATAAATGATCATTTATTCATGCTTAACTTATTTATAATCGTAGGTGCTTGAGAATAGGTGCATCCACTGACTTTTATCGAGGTGCACCGTGCTACTACCTGACTAGAAACAACAAAAGGGGTGGATTAAAGTTCCCTGAAGCTGTTCTTACCCCCTAAATATTATTTAGAGTTTTCAGAGTTGATAGGAAACAACACAGCAAGGTCCAATACACCTCATAGGTACAGTTATAACTTAAGGTACCCAGGGTATATCAGGAGAACATGCCCAACACCAGGACAATGCCAAACCCATTATTGCAGGCAGCTCCAAATAAAGTGGCCTAGCAATGTATTTTTTACATTTATGAGCTTGGAAATAACAGATAAGAACAATGATTCAGGTAATAAAAAGTGTTACAGATTTACCGAGCACAACAAACAAACTCATATAACCTTTTTTTGATTTGTTATTGGTTTTAACAGGACTAATGAATGTTTAGTATTGGGAAAGAATACATGACAAATATACAGCAAGGTACAGCAGTTGGAAGCATGGCATAACTTAAAAGTTATCATTAAAGTATTTCTATTTATGAAACAACATGAAATAATAGTATTTTACTTAAAGTCGGTGCTGGAAATACATTTTAAATGTCTTACACATGGTGATCATGGTGTGGAAATTTGTTTGGAAGGGCTATAAACACACTACCCAACTCAGCTGAGATCTGTGACTGTTTAGATCATATGTTGTTAAAAACATACTGTATGATAGTTGCTACAAGAAATACATAGATTCCCAGACCACTGAGCCTTTCCAGTAACTTTTTAGAATGAACCAGGTATAACCTTTTATAAAATCGCTTTCATGCACATTACAGATACACCCATCGACTTATATGACAAGAAAACCTTGAAGACACGTCATTTTTGAGTGATAATTCAGCATGTAATTGATAGCTAGAATTAACTGACAAATTGCATCTTGTTCTTAATAGCTTGTAATAGAAATGCAGACTGCAAAGCAAGCTAAGGCAAATCAGGGGTGATTTTCAAGACTGAACACATAATAGTCAACAATAAGACAAGAAGTCTGGCCAACAAAGTGGTAAGGCAATGTTATGTAAAGAACATTCTGATATGAGGTGTGTTGATGAAATTAAACAATAAAATGAACACCTATTCAGACAGTGATATTAGGCAAGGTACTGACTGTTTTTGATGGCTGAGAAATGCTTAAAAGAATAGCCAAAATGATATTATTCAATAACCTAATTAATCTTGAAACTCATTACAGTACAAAGAGACTTGAATTCAAAGTGTAACGTTCATCTTTGATGTCTGAGTTTAACTAGTATGGAATGGTATGTCGGTGGCTTTGGTAGGAGTGGAGTTTTATGAAGGAAGGTGGCTTTTTCATTATTTTTGGCAGTTTTCAAACTGGTTGATAAAATAGGCCAGTTTAAAAACTACAATTGATAATTTGAAGGATGAGGCTGTGGGCCAAATGGTTGTGTTAATACAGTGTGGTGTCAAAATGAAATGTTTAAATATATTTTCTTTGATGGGTATCTCATTTATTAAATAAAGTGATTTCCTCATTAAAAAGGAATCTTCTTAGCATTTCAAATATATATATATATATATATATATATATATATATATATATATATACAATATATCCTAACGGGATTTTATGGATTGCCCTCCAGTCACATGTTTTCATTCTTCAAATAAACGCTTTAAACACAGGATGCCAAGAAACGCCGTAGTGTGTGTTTATTGTTTACAATATTAAAGAAAAATAAATAAAACAAAATCTAACCCGTTCTCAGGTACTAGCTAAACAGTTTTTTTCTCTAACTAATAACGAGTCAGGCTAAGCCTGTTCCCTCGTCATCAAAACCAATTCACAATCCAAATTGTAATCCCAAATATCTTTTACAATAGTTCGTTTTTCCAGTCTCACTATAATATGCTTGCTCTCCAACTCTCCAAACCAAACTCCTACTATCACCCACACCAAACAACACACACCCTTTTAAACATTAATTAATCTGCTAATTAGTCAATTAAATAAACGTGGAGTTGATTCTGACTCCTGTAACCACTACCAGGTCCTAATGCCCCCCCATAGTCTCTGCACAATATGGTCTTATTTTTAACAAAACCAGATTTTAACTGGTTTTAAACCCCTTATTTTACACACCCAGTAATTTACCAAAGGGTATTCATTAACCCACCTTTAGTTTTTAATCCCAAACACTTTATATTAATTACTTTGTTTACCATTAAAGTTTGTTTTCAATGTATTTTAGGTTTTTTTAACCAACCAATATATTACTATATAATATATATCTATATATAGATATATTATATATATAGTATATATATAGATTATATAATATATATATATATATAAGACAGACTTTTTTCACAGAAAACTTACAGGCTTCTGAAAAATATAACTGTGACAGGATTGTCAAGTGGTGACAACCCCAGACCAGGAAGTTGACAGAGATACACAGGTACTGCGGGTTGACTTTGAGTGTGTACAGTCGGTGCCACTTTATCAGGACGCCTCAGGAGAAGGAAAAATATCCTGAATAAACATCTGTCCCAATCGAGGCAGTTGAGACGACCTTAGTCACATTTTTTGGATTAATGAAAAGAATTAAATCACATCACATTAGGATTAAATATTAAATACATCACTTAAAATAGGTTATCCCTAACTTGCAATGTTGATTTGCCAACTTTCTTTGCAACAGCAGCGTGAGAAACTTTCTGGCAGGTACCAATCTCAAAAACATAATAAATGCCTTTGTGTGTCTCCTTCTGTCTTCTCACACACGGTGAGCTGTCAAAGCCCCTCCTCTCAGCTCGATTTACGCAGCTTCTCTGATCTCAGAGGCTCACTCTGTCACTCGAGCTATAATGGTTGCTTTTCAGACCAAGAGCATTTTAAAAGATAAAGTTTAGCAATAATACATTCATGAAGAATATGTGTGCGTGTAAAAACAGAATATGGCGACGATGCCTTAATAACATTTGGATGTAGAGATTAGTTTAATTATTAAGAAAGTTTGCCGGCAGTATCGAGTTCTTTTTTAATTAGGTGTTAACAATAAAGACCTTCAAATCTGCCCATGTTACAGTTTTAGTTTAATGTCACCGCAAGCTAAAAGACTGTGTGGAGGGTGTTTCGATGTCTCAGTGCAGTTTGGGATAGCTGTGAATTAATATTGTAACATTGAGTGAAAATAAAGAGCCAAACGACTGCACCAAGATCTCGTTTATTCAGCAAGGGTCAACACAAAACAACACAGCCCAGCTGGATCACCCCCAGCTACGATTAAATCGATATATAATCTTCATTACATATATCAAAATAAATACCGGATAATCGATTAAATATTTACATTTTTCTAACGCGCATAGTAGTCAATAACATTATTTAAGTTTAGCAATGAAACTGCGCCGAACGCCCTGCCTTGCTATTTACAGTATTTTTGCCAAAGACAAGCAGTGGGCGTGTTCTTCTTTTTCTGCTTAAGTGTTAACTAGCATCTGATTTGCTGGTCCCATCATGATTACAAGTGAATCAATTTTGAAAATGCATTGTACGTGCCCTCTGTGCATTCGATGGAAGTCCTTACAGCCTTTTAGAACAGCAGTGGGGCTCGCAGTTTGAGAGTAAAAAAGCAAACCGTAGTATGGGAGGCGGGCTTTATATTTACAGTTTTATTTGCTAGTTTTTTTGTATTTATTTACAATAGAAAGTCGCTAGAATGTCACCAGATTTTATTCAAAGTAGCTGGATTAGCTACATTAGCATTAGCATTCTCATTTATAAAATCTCCATCGTGTTTACAAAATTGCCAAATCTAGCAAAACATTTGCTAAGTTGGCAACACTGCCTGCCTGTCTGGTGGTTCAACAAACAAGACAATTACTAACAACATAGAAAAAAAAAAAAAAACTCTCGAATATTCTTTTTACACAAAGACGGTTCACAGGCAGTTACTACTGCGGCTCTCTCAGTCCTCCCAGGTTAATGCACAAAACTCAAGCGAAGGAAAAGATTAACAATTCTCTGGCCCCTTTATGCTATCACGCATGACCCCTTGGTAAACTATTGCAGCTGCTTTTATTGCTTACAGCTACTACCTCGTTTACCCTCCAGGTCAATACATTTCTGCAGCGGAGTCTCGCCTTCTTCCAGGCTGACAGACTTCCTGACCCTGGAAATGAAATGTCCGGCCAGCCCGCCCAAAGACTTTCCCTTTTGCTACTTCCTGCCCTCACAGGTCGGGTGGGAGATTTCCAATCAAAACTGTCACAGGGCATTTATCCACTTTTTTGTTTACCAATGCACCAATGCCCTCTTGTGTATTTTCTCACCTAATACAAAGGCTTAGAATCTTGTAAACGTGTCAAAAACACAATTTCTTCTGGAATGCTGAAGCAGAGAAGTGAACAAACAAATTTCAAATGTGCTTGGGTCTTTACAATTGACAAACAAAGGTCACTATTCACACATTGCTATGGTCTTAGCACTTTGTAAGCCACAAGTATTTCTAGATTTCTTTCCTTCTTCTTTCTGTTCTTTCTAACTCCCTCTGCACGCAAGTTTTATTATTCTTTTTTTTTTAACTTTAATTCCCTGTTTTTATATTTAATAATAAAATACAGTTTTTTTTTTTTAAATTCTTTTTTATAAAATACATACCTGTATTGTCTATTCAAAGCCCATGGTGTGGACCTAGTAAACAAACCTGAAAGGAAAAGGTTAATGGCAATTGTTAAGAAACTTAGTATATTTTATACAATACCTGGAGTGCCGGAATTGTACCGGGACCTAGTGCCCATAGTTTCTCCACCAAGTGGCGTAGTGGCTCTAAGTGGTGACAAGAGCACCATTTTTTAAAATATAAATGAAACAACAGGGAAATTAAGAAAATAAGTCATAGATTTTTTTTTTTTTTTTCACACACTGCAAAGGACCAAGCTACTATCAGTGTTCAGAGGGTAAAACTATTATTTTAACAGGAAATTTTCAGTGTGGTGGTTAATGATCTTAAAAAGTATGATATTATAAGTTTTCAATGTGTCTGCAAATGTTTTGCTTTAGTGTGAATTATACACTACAGTATTGACAGTATAGTTTTAAGGTGCTTGGTTTCAAGCTGTGTTTTTCATAATGATATATGGATCAACATAAATGTGAAGAGCTTGGCTTTGAACAGGTAAAAATACTGTTTTTATTTACTACTCTAAAAGCTACTCCTTAAAACTATTTAAATCTTCTGCACTGTAAGAAAATGGTAAGTAAATTGAGTTTTTTTTTTTTTTTTTTTAAATCTATTTCTCTTGGCTGTATGAAAATGTTACCCTAAAATACCACAGTATTTTTTGACAAGCCAAGCAAGTCACAGTTCACAAAAAGGAGAAAAACAGGTGTAAGTAATCATGACTGGAAATGAGAAGCAGCACATAACTTGTGTGACAGCAGATGGCTGCAAATTGCTTCCATAGATTATTTTCTTATATGTGTAATTGAGGTTGTATCTTTGTAAATGCATCTATATTTGATTTTTTATTTTTTCCTCAAATGGAGGGTGGGATATGTGGTCTGTGTCTTAAATTAAAAGGAATATGATATATATATTTTTTTAAGTGACACCATTTATTTAACATTTAAAATTATTATTTAAAATAGTGCTTTATACTCAAATTGTTTTATAAGTGAGTAAATAAATAAATAATGAAACACAGAAAGATATATTTGTTTGGTCATTAGATTCAAATTCACTGTACACTAGCCTAAAGTAGCATCTATTATGGGTATCCACCAAGACAAAAAGTCATGTTATACCCCAAAATGTATTAAATTAGCATAGCTGGGAATTCGTGCCAATGGTCTCCTCTACCATTGCTGCCAGCTACTGACAGCATCAGGCTGGAGCAACCACCTATAGTGTTGAAGTAAAATCTTTTAAACCTAATTCATTAAGCAAGATTTGTTTTTGAAGAATGAAAACATGAAAAAGAATGTATTTATTATTATTATTATTATTATTATTATTATTATTATTATTATTATTATTATTATTATTTTCTATTATTGTAAGGTGGGGAATGTGGATGAGTAGGGTAGCCTATTGTAGATTTAAAACCAGTATTTTGAAGCTGTACTGTACTAAATATTCCACAGTATTCAATTTCTATATCAGGTCATTGGCAATGTATCGAACAGGAATGGGAGCAGGCCATGAACAAGGCAAGTGGGGCGTTTTCACAAATTGATGCTATTAACAGTGACGTCTTTGTTTTTCAAAGTGCTGAAACATAAAAAAGGCACCAAGAAACATGTATGGCAATATAATGTTAAATAGTAAGATTTGGGGTTCCAACAAATACAGCGTTATACGTCCCCACGTGTTGCTACAACTGTTTAAATAATGTACCTGTCATTTCTCTTTTCATTGTTAACATCCTGACAACTTGTTACACTTATAACTATAAAGCCTGTGCCAACATTCTTTTCAAAATGGCCACTCTAGTGTGCTGGGGTTCGAGATCTGTCCTCTAAATCACTGCAGGAAGAACAATAATAAATAAATAAATAAATAAATAAATAAATAAAATAACAAGTGCTCTGGCTTTTCAGTTCCATACCACATCATGGATCATTAATCTTGTGTTACCTGTTTGACAGAAACTGCAATCTTATCCTTGCTTTGTGTTTTTGCAACAAATAAGCTTTCCCCTGGGTACCTGACTCAGGTAAAGATTCCAACTTTAATCTTGGCTTTGACGTTGTATTAGAGGAGAGCAGAGCACAGGACTTCACTTGCCTAGTTTCAGTTGATTTGAGACAGAAGTGGCAACTAACCCTAACATCTTATTAAAAAATGTATAATCATTCTGCTTGGTACTGATATTGAATTGAATTCATGTATTTTATCTACGTGACTGTATGGTACTTTCTGATACAAAAATAATATGTAACTATGACCCTTTCTCCCCATGGTGTGGCTATGTTTTAATTTGAATCCTACCCATACTTTCTAACATTTGGAAACTGTTCAGCGGGACACAGACATAATGAAGCGTTCTTACCTTTGTATAAGTTAGTGATCAGCAGATGTGTCAGCCGCACCAAGAGCACAACATGTGGTTTTGACTAACTGTACTGTGCATAAATGATTTTTTTTCAATGTGTAAATATTGGGACTTTCTTCCTATGCATCAGGACATGGGACATGTGCTAGGAAATCTGGACTATCCTGACCACATAGGGACTGTTGACATGCATGCCTACCCTATGAGAAATGCCTTTCTGGCCATCCTGCATATTTTAGCAGTGTATCAGTGTTTAGGGAAAACACATACCCTTCCTAATATATGTCCCAGACAGTGATCTCTAAAAAAAAGAATAGAGAACAACTTAATATTGAACTCAGATCAACTCTGAATAGCCACAAACATAAAGAGGAAAATTATATTTAAAATTATATTTCCTATTTTAACTATCCCTGTCACTCAAGACTGTTTATTTTTTGCATCTGCATTTATTTATATTGTACATACTTTAATGTATGAGTTTACTTTTGCTTGTTTTTACATTTTTGGTGTTTGTTAGTTGCCAGGAGTGATAGAATATTAACTTTTTAAAAAATGTTCGTTCTCTGAAAAGACCCTTTAATTAATATAAATACTGTACTTTGAAAATCAGTTGAAAGTATGGAGCATAACTTTTTTTTCTAAATGAAACTTTTTTTCAGTTTAGGGACAAGTTTGAAATCCTGTTCTGTCTCAAAGTGTCCGATAAATCTGCAGCCAGATGACCACCCTACTGTTAACACATAATTGGCACAAAATATACATTTTGCACACTGGTGTCGTAACCATACCTGACTGGATATTTCATTTGAAACTGCTGGAAATATCACACATAAAAGGAAACCCCCCAAAAAGTAACACATGGAGGGAAAGGAAACACAAACATCTGCCAAAGCTGGTTTAAATAAATTGTATTTTTTTTTTTTTATTTATTTGAAAACACATTTTCATGATTAGAAATAATACAAAGATATTGAGTCCTGTACTGAATAACACCTATTGCTAAAGGAGATGTATTTTAATCTGAGGTATACTGTATCAATTCCTTCAGCCCATCTTGTTTGTGAACACACTCAGTAACATTTTAATGAGATAGGTTTAGATTAGTCTCACTGACAATTTAATTCAAACAGAACTCAGTATTGAAACATATTGAAAATTATATCTCAGGATCAAAGCTGTTTTTACACAAGATTAGAGAAGAGGAATCTACATAGGGAGACACCCAGCCTACCGAGCCAGTCCCCAAGGCTGTTATCCAATCAAACCCCAGGGGGTGGCACGCTACTAAAATATAAACTTAGTTCATTAGAAAGGATTTGGAAAATCAAGCCCTAAATGATTATAGCCGTGAAAGGGGTTTAAATGTGTTTAAATGAATTTTTTACATGCAATAGTACAGTGATTACCCGTTATAACATGCCCTGTTATTAGTGCGGAATCGGTTATAACACTGTAAGGTTGTGACTCCCATTTGCTCCATAATGCCATTACAGTAGCCCTTTTATACACAAACACAAATAGCACGGTCTTGTAAATATTGCTCCCCACTATAGCAATATAAAGGGTGAGCACTGTACTTTGACCTTGATGCCACTAGCCAAGGGGAGGGCTGGGGGGAGGGCTGTGTGTGTATTGTGGCACAGTGAATGTGAGTTAGTTTGGTGTGTGGATCTGTGAGTGAACAAGTTTGTGTGAGGAATGTGTGGGTGCCTGGCGCTAATGAGGTGCGAATTGCCCAATTATTCCAGGCACCTGTATAAAAGGAGAGTGGTTGGGAATGTTAGTTGTTCGTGGGAGTGAGAAGGTGAGTATGGTGCCAGTGCCGTTTGGTTGTTTTGTTTTCTGTTGTCCATTGTGCCGTTTGTTTTCTTTATTATTTAATAAAAAGTATTTTAATTTAACCTGCATCTGTGCTTCAGACAATACCTGATCACTGTATCTTATAAGAATTGTTCTGTACTTAATATTACATTTATGGTCAGGGAAATAAACTCAGTGAAGTGTTGCATTTGAATGTTTTGTGTTTAGGTGCCTCTAAATGAAACTGAGGAAATCAAGGCAACTGAAATGGACAATGACACATTTGTAAGTTATTGCCCATTATAGCAGTGGGTTATGTTAGATGTAAAACAAATCCAAATGTGGAAATTACCAGAAAGGGCTAATTCTACACTTAGGTCTACAGCTAAACAATATTCCCCACAATGATTTTTATTCTCACAGGTGGTGAATTGCATCCACCTAATAAATGGCATTGGGATCAAATACAGGAAGCCGTCCTTACATGCCACAGCACTCCTATCACATTTCTGCAGTAACGAAGACATAAGAAATGGTCGTGTTGAACCAACTGGGCCAACAAAGAAAACCCCACTTGACCAAAAGAAAATTAATGTTATCAAAAGTGTGTATGACCCTTGCATGAAACCATTGGTTAAATTGCATGAATTAGTTCACTTGTACTGTCATTTTGTTTGTTACATATTAACCCTTTGCAGTCCATTTATTCAGCGCTCGTCAGGCGCGTCCGGTCCAATTTATTTTCACACACAGCGTTTATTTTACACGTGCTATTTAAAAACTTTTTTTGCTCCCCCCAGAGTAAAACAGGTTCAAAAGGCATTGAATCGCAAAAAAACTCTCAGTACTGTATTTACAGCCACCCCTTATTTATAGAAGTGCATACTGATGAATCCTCTCCTGATCACTCGAATTATTACCAAACTCCTCAATAATGTGATACTAGTCATTATTTTATTACTATAACATCTCAAAAAGCTCTGCAAATGTCTGTGATATTCTTTGAGCTCTGGATGCAGAAGCAGCTACATCCATTGTTATGTCCATGCTCTCTCTGTAATGCATGGGGGGCAATGAGATGCACCCTTTTTTCGGTTTCATTCGGCTCCTATCGGTCTCATTAGGCCTTTGAGAGGTTTTCTCGGCTTTCTCCAGAGAAAAAATGACTAGAGACCTGTGCTTCACGTCTTTTGGATGTTGTTGGACAGGGTCCGACATTGGACTAGAAAGGGAAAATTGTAATGTCGGACCTGGTCCGACATAGGACTGCGAAGCGTTAACATTTTTTTATGCTTTCAGGGTGCATTGGGGTTAAATTTGGGGAAAAGGTTCTGGAAAAGTCACAGTTGCAAATAAGAGCCTTAATCAGAAATGCTTAGACAAAATGAAAACATGGAAAAAGCTACAGTAGATAAAAAGAAAATAAAAAATCCTGTACCCACCTAAAATTAGATACAAGCAAGTGCTTGTGGGTGCTTAATTTGTTGTTTCTTTGTTTTCTGGATAATAAAACAGATTTGTCAAACTGTTTGTAAACTGTTTTCTTTGCTTTAGTAACTAAACATGTTCTATCTTATTCCACATCTTTATATACTGTTTCATGACATATTGTATGACTTGTGCAGGATGTTCAATAGCATCTTGTAAAATGTAAGGGATCCTGAGCAGGCTTGAATAGTATTATGCGTAAGGTTATAATAATATTTCACTTAGCTGACACTTTTATCATGGCTCACACATTTCCATTCATAAGGCTCATACAGCTTAGGATTATTGGTACATCCCACAAGAACATTAATTGTAAAAGACCCATATTCGGAATGATCAATTCTATACAGGATCTTACAAGATCCTGTGGGATTCTGACAGGATCCTCCATGATCTTGTAGGATCCTACAAGATGTAGGAGGATCCCTCATGACCTTGGATGATCCTACAGGATCGTGTCAAAATCTTACAAAATCTTGTAGGTCCTTCAAGATATTGTAGGATCTTATGCAGGATCCTGACAAGATATTGAAGGATCCTGCATAAGATCATACGAGATCTTGCATGATCCTCCAAGATCTTGGATGATCTTCCACAGGATCCTGTTCAAGATTTCTACCAGTGTTACTCTCTACTCTCTGCCTGAGTGAATGACTCACAGTCTATTGTTTTTCAATCAACCTTTTCAAAGGCTGGCACCTGCTTGCCAGCTGTGCTGTTTTGGTCAGTCAATTAGCATTGGGACTAGTGAAAAGAAATACCAGAGACCATGGAGTTTTGCAACAGAAGAAAATATATAGTCGATGTTTTGGATCAGATGGCACAGAAGTATTCTGTGAAAGCTGGCTCCCGACAGTAGCTTTTTCAGAAGTTTTACAATGTATTGGAACTAGCAGCCATCAACTCCTGGGTACTTAACAAAGAATGCATAGAGAAGAATTTACCAAGGAGAGAATATATTTTACAGTTAGCACAGGAACTTTGCAAGGATAATTTGGAACAGAGGAAGACTGCCAAGCGCGTACCCACAGCTGAAGCTGGCAACCCTGCTGAGAGCCACATGATACGACAATGCCAGGTTGGCAAGTGCAATAAAAAAAAAAAAATTTGGGCAACTGTGCCCTGTGCAGAAAGGCTGCGTGGAGAAGCGCATCATCTGTATTGATTGTGAACAGCCTTAGACTCAAGGTATATGATACCATTTTGTCAGGATCAGAGACTCTCTTTTGATGTTGTGAAGTGTGAGGCAATTCTATTAGATGAAGAGACTCTAAATGAAGGATTGCAAGTTCCAGTTTGTCAGCGAATACCAGGACTGGAAACGAGATTTGAAGCAAGAGCTGTTGCGTGAAGTTCAAGGGCAAGTTGCAGAAATTAGCTACTTAATGAGTTCCTGGTTATCCCCTGTCCCCAGGCTCACCCCAGTAGAAATGAGACGATCCACCCACCTTCACAAGAGAATCAACGGGACCCCAAAGGTTGACCTATTTACCTGTTTAGTTGAATTTAAACACCACCAATGGGTTGCAAATCCCATATATAGGTTACGCCTTACTGGATTTTAAAGTAAGTGGTGTAGAGCTTCCAGCTAAAGGGGTTGTTATTGTGAAGGTTGACTTTTTAGGAGACGATCAGGCTATTTTAGGAGATGAATATGATTGCAGCCTGCTGGGAAGAAGTATTTCAATTTGGGCATTCTGATTCTATGTTTTTGCCTCCCAGAGGGACCAAATAAATCGTTCAGTGCACGTACCCGCTCAGAGCAAAGTGGTCATATGGGCACTTGCCCCTAAGGGGCCAGCAGGACAGAAGTTCTGCAGCTTGGTAGAGCCTGCGAATGACCTACAAGGGGTACAAGTGGCTTGGACGCTGGGGGTAGTAAAGTATGGTTGAATTCCAGGGTTGAATTGGACGGATGATACATTCACATTCAAGGAAACTTTCAGCAGGTAATCATGCTTTAATGTCTCGTCTTAAAGAAAATACCGCAGGTTTACTTTTTAGCTAGCTACTACTGGTAAACTGAAAGTCTTTAAGAAAGATTTACAGACCAAATAATTAGAGCCCCAGTTTGAATATTATGATACACTTATTGTATGTTTGGACAACCAACATTTTTTTCTCACTGCCACAAATGTCAAATTGATATCCTTGCTAAATTTTACAAGTTTGTATAGAAGACACAAGGGGGGGTGTCATGGATTACAAGATTACAAGAAACAATAACTAACATTACTGTCTGCTGGCATCACTGTATGTGGCTTATGTAAGGCCTGTAAAGCAAATCTTTTGCCAATGACCCTATAAGTTGATACTTTTTTTTACACTATTTATGTTATTGAGAATCACCTTCAAAAGCACATAGATTTTAATATCTGAATTTTCTTATTTGGCAGTTTTACTGTAATTTCTGTATGTCATAAAAGTATGATTGGGGGTAGAAATTAATGTGGTTCTTTTATGCTTCATGCAACAAGTAAAAACCAGGTGCTACACACAACACACAGATGCTCTGGTTCTGGCTGTTTGCGGGGGCCCACTTGAGTCAGCTGGAGGGGCAGTATGGCTGGTATAATCCTAAATTGAATCCCTTACATTTTGGTCAATCAGTAGTGAAGCTTTTGTTGATGTGGTGTGACAGGTGTGTTCACTTGTGATTTTACAGGAGGTGTTGACTATGGCATTTCTGCAGGTTATGGTTGAAAAATATGCAGGGACTGTTTAGCTTAAGCATATAGCTGCAGGACTGACATCTGTTCACTGGAGGCATGTAGCTCACAGACATTCATTGTAGAGCTCCTGGGCATAAAGTGCAAATTGGTTTGGGCATGGGATTGGGGAACGCCTACTGACCTCCAATACCTTGGTGAGGCAACATATTTTTACATTCTAAATTGGAGAGAACAGGAGCTGGCGTTACATATGTGGCTCTTTTAGCTCTGGTTTTAGTTAGGATTTTAGTTAAGTATTTGTAAGATGCTCTGGGTTGGGCTGTGAATTTAGCCTTCTTTTTACTATGCCTTTGATCGTGCAAGCGAGAAGACTAATGACAGGACACATATTTTGGCCTACAAAATGAGCCATAGTAGAACTGAGTTTGATAAAGTGTGGTAGCTAATGCAGCCTCCTCACAAACTGTTCAAAGAGATTGTAATGTAATACTAAACATGGTCTTATGGCCTACTGCTTTTAAATAAAACAATATTGATTTGTCAATTGTATAAATAAACATTTTTATGCAAATACTATCATGTTGTTTTGGTTTGTGATCATACCAACCACAAGGCTTTAACATGACACACCCTGTGTCCCACATTTGGCATATATTAAAAGCATACTGGAAGGACAAACCTAAAGGCATATATGATGGAAAAATCCCCAAGGGTGTGTTTTAAATGCACAAGTGAATAATCTAGTCAAATTGGTTTCCATTTGTTTTTTTCTGTTTCTATATTTTTCTTCTTTTTTTTAAATCCTGAATACACTCAAGGGTGTGATGCCTTTATTAAGAAGGGGTTGTTCCTATCTGTGATCACACGCTCAGAACTTGAGGGCAGTTCCCCATGTGCAACTCCACGCTCATACTGCTCTGGTTGATACAGCTTGCTTACTACCTGCATTCAGTTTTCGGATTATTTTATGTATTCATTGTATCAGTTGTCACAAACTTCTGCATCTGTAATGCTTCATTACAGCAGTCCCTTACCATTAGTAGATTTCTGTTGCTTTTGCCATTTTTAAAGACATCTACAATACAGTTATTTTTTGTTTTGTTTTTTTTTGTTAGAGTTGCTGTCTGGGACACAGATGCTGTAACAAGAACCATTTCCCTTTGAAACGTAACCTTGTGGAGAATAGGATGTTACCATCAGTCGTACAGGAATAAAGTCAACCATATTTTTTGTATTATTCATAGAATGCTTCTGGTCGCTGCTGACTGAGTCTGCTGGTCAGATGTCAAGGTTCATATTTCCTAGGTACTGTTACCAATAATCTGTACTTTTCAATCAAACATTCAAATTGCATGATTCAGTCGCAGGGCAAAAAATTGTGCTTGGCTACTTATTTTGTGTTAACCAAATCTGTGTCTCTTTTCCTTTTTCTAGTGTATTTGTTTCTTGGAACTTGTTATATTCCCTCTAGTCAGACAAAACTGCCTTGTTAAGCAAAACCTTCTTTCACTTTTATGACTTGTGTGGTCACAGTCATATTTGCACATGATTGAACAAATTAGAACAGCGTCTGTGCGATTCAGGCCATGTTGAATTGGATGTTGTTGACAGTAGGGTTTGGAAGAGAGATCATGTGTTTTTATTTCTGTGGTACTGAAGGCTAATGATGTTTATAAGGCATTTTTTTCAGTAGTGATGTTAGTTTTTGGCATTGTCATTGAGGTCAATTTGGCTGACTATAAATGTGTGCCAAAAATTCTTATAATGTGACATTATAATTGGCAGAAAATGTACCATATTCAAGATAAATGATGGGGTTGCTTCCTGCATTAAAACATTTTATTCTGAGGTTTTTTACCACAATTTGTTTATTTATTTTAATGTTGCGTTTGATTTATTGTATGTTTCCTTCTGTTAAAGATGGCCTACACAATGGAAAAGCACTTGGATGTGTAATTTTATCCAGTGTCTTTAAAAATGTAACAACATACTTTTGCAAAACTATCTGAGCATGACCCGTTTCCTTTTCTTGTACACAACTATTGAAACAGAAACATTGCTTTTCATACTTTTCATCATAAATTAACTTGTTGGAAGGATTATTGTTTAAATAATGGAATATAACAGGACTGAAATACCAGAGCAGTATACTTGACCATGCCAATTTCCAGTAAATACGCTCCAAACAAAATGAATAAAGATATGTAGAAATAGCGGACATATTTGTCAAGAAAATGGAAGCGAAGACCACAAAACAATGTTTTTGGAAATTAGAATCTGTCATTGATTCGGATGTTCATTTGTCCATATTACCACAGTGCTATGATTGCACTATTTCTTGTGAAAGGAAAAATAAACTGAGGAGTGGCATGTAGGAGATCTTTAGTCAACTTTTTTTTTTTTTTTAAAGCTATTTACCATCAACATTTTGCTTTCTTTTAAGAAAAAAAAAATGATGTCAACATACTCTGGCATAGTGGTAACTGCTTTGTGAAGCCGAGCAATTATCAATTATCTCCCTTTACAAATCAGCAGTGGCTCCTTTTTCCCACTAGTATATCACCATAATTTTTAAATGTATATAGCACAATTCATGCCAAAAGCATCCCACAGCGTTTAATATATTTTACCCTGCAACCCCACACAGTACCATTTACTCTCCAAATTGTAATTTGCAATTCAGCTATGGACAATCGGTCCATGTTGCCTTCACAAGAATGTGCTACAGTTGTCCAGAATAAATTTGACTGTAATAATTTGTAACAAGTCTTGCTAGAGTGTGCTCTTGAGATTCTTGCACCTGTTTTTGGTCATCAAGGGCTCTTTCACCTGTCTTCCAAGTACGGATTAGTTTATCTGCAGGCATACGTGTATGTGAATCATCACAAACAACTTAATTTGCACTAGAATACAATCTGAACCATGAGGTGGTCTTGGTCCTATTTCTATTTCAAGCTCTCAAAGCACTTGCACTGTTATTTTGTTTTTTTTGCAATATGAAACCAAAAGCACTCTGACTGCAAATGAACAACACTAAGGGAATGAATCTGATATTTACATACTGTAACTACTTATTACCAAAGCAATTGTAGTCTGTGTTGGTAAAGTAAGAGCTAGAGCATAAATAAAAGGTTACCTACATTAATATATGTATCGCTCTGAACATTGTAGGAAAAGACATATTTTTCTTACTTTAAGTCACTTTATTTCTATGCATTTGAAAGGCAACATACTTAAAAATAGATCACATGATTTCTCATGCAGTGTTCAAGCATTAAATGAATATTTGATATACAAGGAGTTGTTTTTGCTTTGTGAAAGTTACATAAACATTTAGGATTAGTACTCTGTTTCTCTTGTGTCATTTTTTAATTTTTTTTTTAATGCAGTACAGAGAAATTTCCCAGTCCTGTAAAATCCTTTGAAAAAAAAACACCAGCTGAGGCTTATCATAGTTAAGGCATAGATTGAGAAGCTTTACTTATAATCTACTTTTAACTTGGGGATTAATGTATGGTTAATATGTCAACTTGCAACCTTCATGCCTGTCATTAAGCCAAACAAAAATGTCATTAAGCCAAACAAAAACCAACCTAATTAAACCCTGAGGCAAGGGTCTGGCACATCATGTTCGCATGACTCAACCTGTACTCACCGGAAGTGGTTTTATTAGCTGAGCCATTGTGGATCCCATAAAAATATTTTTTGAACTGCTGATTAGGTTTGCTCATTCTAATTAAAAGGGTTGTCCTTATGGCATAAATCACGTATATTGTTCAACATTAAAACATTTCTGTGATGTCAGCCTTTTCTCTTTTGTTTGATTAATTGTAGAAATCTTCTACCTAAAAGTTGCCATGTGGCTTTGAAGCGAAGGAGCGTGCGAGGCAAATAAATTGTTGATTAATGAATCCATAGTTTGTGGTATGAATCTGTCAACTAAACTACAGTCAGAGCAATTCAACAGAAAAATGCAACAATCATTTCAACACTTTGTTTATTATAATATCACATATTTCAAATGTAACGTTTAGGAAATGGCTTGTGATTTCAGTTCAGCATTTCACATTGTTAGCTAACATTAATAGAATTGTACATTAACATAATGTAATTTTTATTTTCTTCATAATTACAAAATTTGACAAAGCTTCTTTATTTACGGTATACATTTGAACATTGTTCTAGGTTCCTGTCTTTGGTGGATAAAGCACTCTCGACATCAAGGATAGGTTTAAACAGGATGGTATTTATTCTACAGTGCCTCTTTTCAGTGGGAATGCTGCTTCTTTTAATAAACAATACAACAGGAAAATAAATCATAGCTCCTGCTTTGGAGCATTAATTAAACTTAACAGGATCCCTAACTTTCAGTTAGATTGTTAATCTGGCTTACTGACTTTAAATAAAATTATTAACAAGTCACAGATGCAATATACTTTGTGTTAACGTACCCCCTATTCAGGTCTATACGTAGGTTTTTGTCTTAACACAGACAAGTATTGTCTTTGAAACCTGTCCTTTTATTACTCCCTAGCTTACGAACAGGTGCATTAGCAGTAGGGTTGCTATAATTACTGTTTACTACGGTATTTTTGATATTGTTTTGCTACAATACTACTTATACATTTTTTAAATACTGTATAATATGATAAACATGTAATCATTTGATAACAATGACAATGGGAAATTATCGAGTCACATTGCCATCAATAGCACTGTTTAATTTAAGGTCTTGTGTGATTTCAATTGGAACAGGGTTAAGCATGATTTAATTTGCCATTTTGTGGTTGTATTACTATGCAACCGAGCTAAAGGATTTTGGGCAGTGGTCTGCTTTGAAATACCAAGCACCTCAAGTCAGAGTTAAAAATAAGGCAACGGGGGTTAACCTGCAGTGGGAAGATTTTTTATGAATGATCAACCTGAAGTGGAAAGTGACACTGTGCCCAAGGCAGCACTTCCAGTGACACAGTTCGCACAGCAACTGGACATGCACCTCAATTAAAAAAGACAGCAATCCCAAGATTATTCTGGTTTAAAATAAAAATGAAAAAGGCGAACCAGTTGAAAATGATATGCCTATTCTGCAAAAACGGAGAACAGCAACAATTTACTTGCATCTTAGAGAACACCACCCATAAAGTTAGGCAAAAGAAAACAGAAAATACCCAACCAGACAAGTTTGTGCTCACAGTTTGATTTGAAAATGTTGTGACTTGTGATTCAGAATTTTAAGTTTAAGATTTAACACTAGACTGACCGCGTTTATAGGCATACCTAGAACAACTATAACCGGTCAATCTGACTGGCGTATTAAAAACAACATAAATATTATAATGAGAGGACAAACAATTGAAGATCAGTCATAGTTTTATTCAGGAATGTCATATAAAGCATTTGTCTATTAATTTACAACCGAAACATTGTAAATAAATGGACATTTGAACAGAAATGTGTTTATATACAGACATATTACACAAAGCACAACCTCAGAAAATGGTAAAAAATGAAATAAACAAATAGCTGAAAATAAATGTGTATATAAGGTATAACATGTACATACAAAACTGCACTACTGAAATGATTTAAATATGTATCTTTCTTTTTTTTAAATAAATGCGTTCATATTGCCTACATAGCATATATGCAACCAAAGCTATGCATTTACATACAGACATACTATACACAGAGCTGTTACTTGATTATGGTAATTTAGAATTATTAAATGACATGAATAAATAAACATTTGAACAAAATAATTTACAGTTATTTACAAAGTTTAAGTGCTGGCACAAATCACACAAATCCTGCGCTTTTCAACATATGCAATTCACTTACCGTAGATCAGGGGTGTCAGACTCGTTTCGTTTGGCGGGCTTTGCATGAGCAACACAAATTGTAATTTTGCTGTGATTGCTGTCAATCACCGATCACGTGGGTGAGACAGCAGTGCGTCAGCTGGTTCGAGTAGACGAAACCAGTGATACCAGAACAAGGTTCTGTAGTGACAGGTGTTATTGTGTCTTTATCCGTGAAGAGAAAGGTGGAACAAGAGTGCTGTGTGTTTCAAGAGAAATGGGGAATTTCGTATTTCTTTGAGGGCATGAATAGAAAGCCAGTGTGCTTTATTTGTAAGTAACATGTGTCTGTTGTGAAATAATACAACATTAAAAGACACTGTGAAGCAAACCATGGCAAGAAATATGATACATATACAGGAACGATACGTGAAGATAAATACTCTGAATTAGGTCATTGAAAAAGCAGCAACTGATGTTTACTAATGCTTGTAGCATAAGTGATACTGCTGTTAAGGTAAGCCATGTGATTGCTCACAAAATAGCTGTTTCTTCAAAACTGTTTTCTGATGGAGAGTTTTTGAAGAAATGCTGCTGAAACAGTGTCTTGAGAAGCAGCAATCTTTCTCCATCATGAATATCAACAAAGCAAAATGTTATTCTCAACTTAACTCGATACTCAAGATATCCTCAGCCCAGTTATTTGATCCAGATGTTGATGCGCTGGTTCAAGCAAAGGTTCCAGGTATCAGGAGCAGCAATAGCAGTCACTAATGTTCTTTATCTTTTTGCTGAGTGCTAAATAAAAAATTGATCTGTATCTATTTATATTTAGCTTTTTTTTGGTGCTGGGACGAACATGGAATTTTCATGTTTGGATATTCGTTCAAGATTTAGATATTTGTTCGGATATTCATTTCAAAAACGTTATCAAAGCCATTATATGCAGCACTGTATTAAAGTTGAAAAATATTCCAGAATTAAGAAGGGCCTTACTTTACCCTCGTGAATTAACTACAAAACAGAGAAAGCAATACAGTAGTAAAAACACAAAAAAAAAAATCACTACCCTTGTGTCTTGGCAATAAACAAAGTGGTCAGACGCATCTTCATAAAGTAATAACATTGTTTTTTAACTTGAATAAACACTTCAAATAAAACACACGTTAAAAAGACGGTGTTGCACAATATAAACAACCTTTACTAACTGTTTTATTTATTTTTTGTAGTCCACTTAACAAAAACTAGGATTGCAATATAAAAGAAAATTAAAACGTTGATTACACTACGTAACACAATTTTTGTTCCTAGGTAGTAAGTGTTATTTCCTAATTGCTTATGCCTCAAAAGTATAGAAAATGGCTATTATTCCCCACAAACTTCGCTTTTGTGACCAGGACAGTGATATTTCAAAATATCACTATTTCCAATGGGAAAACGGGCAAATGTGTGTCTTTCCGTTCACATAAAGTCAGAAAAAAACAACATATGAATCCAAATTAACATGTATTTATACTAAAGTTATACAAAGGTGACTACAAAAGATTTTGAAGTGAGTAGTTTTTTGAGATTTACAATTATACTGTAAATACAGTATAATTGTAAATCTCGAAAAACTACTTGTTTAAACTAAACAAACACAAACTGTTCGTTTGCCAAAACAAACAAACAGATGGAACAATAACAAGTATCATGCTGGTGTAGACCCAGCACGCTTAGCAATTGTTTTAGATTTACTTTTACTTTTCTTCACCACCCGACTCGTTGAACACATTCCTTCGTGCAGCCAAACTGCAGGTTAACTAGCTATTAATTATATTATTACCCCTCGGCCATAGTCTGCATGAGTTTATTAAGTCTGTGTGACTGTCAGATAGTTAAATAATCAGTAGCTGACAGTCACGCCTTCTCACAAGGAATTTAAAACAATAATAAATAATGGCGGCGGCTTTTCGCCCACGCCGCAAACAACAATAATAACATTAATCATAAAAGTATACAAAGTGGCAGGACACAATTTTTACTGCCATTTGAAATGCAAAACATTATGTAAACTAATTAAAATATCGTACTGTAGGATTAAAACAGCAGAATTAAAACATATGTATACGTTGGGAATTAACAATGTAATATGATTTAGTTTTAATGCAGAAGCTATATATAATTTGTTTATTAATATAACTTGAGAAATGTAGACAGTATATTTCAGTACATTTATGTAGAGTATTTTGGCCATTTAGAGACGGGGTAGATTTCTGGTATAGAAAGGAAATCGTCAGCGAGAAAAAATGATAGCGACGCACGATAGTTCTCTATCTCGTTGTGATGATGAGATGTTAAAATACATAGACACGGTTTCGGCAGAAAAAAATGCAAGATAAACTTCAAATCTTTCTCACAGAAGCCCTGTCTATATCAGGAGTTTGTGAGTGCTGTTTGTACTAAATAGAAATACATATGCTGTAAGCGAATGAGAGAGAAAAAACAAGCGGCCATCTTATCGGTTTCAGTTCAGCCATGTTAAACCTGTATAACTGCTGTAACAAAAAATAGAAAAATAAACCTAATACCTCCTTGGTGGTTAAACTGACATATATTTTTCTCTGATTACTGTTCCAATCATCATGCTACAGTATCATAGATACTGAAATTCCAATAATTTCAGAATAAAAATATTTTGGATATCGTGGCAACCTTAATTAGCAGTCAGTCAGTGTTCTTGGCTAGCTGTGGCACTCTGGGAGATGTAGCAATAACTACACTTCTTTTTTTTTCCCCCAATAACATTTTTTAACTCATACCTTGCAATCCACGGTAAAGGCTGCATACTATTTGGGGTCCTATGTAACTCCCTTATACAATTTGAAAAAAACACTTTTAGTGGTGCAAAGACAGCACCCAGCCAATCAATGCTGAGTAGGTTGAGGTATCTGCTATCCAATCAGGGCCAGGCAACAGTTCCTTTAACAGACAGGAGAAAGGATGCACTTGCATTACCGCAACGCTCTGTTTTGAATGTAGAAGTGGCGATCATGTCGAGCGGCAGTAGTACAGTGCAAGAAAAAACAATGCAAGTCAGAACAACAAGTGATAGTTCACTCGACGAGAAAATACGTAAACCATGCTTCATGACACATGATATTGCTATATTAATAGAAGAGATAGAGGCATGTAGGGCAATAATTTATTATTTATAATAATTATACGAGGTGCATTATTTCATGGCATTGACGTTACTACATGTAAAGTGTAAAATACTTACTACCCGTCCTGATCTGTCTACCAGTAGCAGCAGCTCATTCATTTTCTAGTGGGACATGAAGTGCCGCATCACTTTCCCTCTGAGCTTGTATATTTCCCGGAGCCCAACCATCCATCCCCCCATCCGTCCGTCCCCCCTTTGTGAAAAGATCATGTAAAGAATAAAAGTACAGCTAACTTATTACACCGTGTAACAATTATTATTTTTTTTTTTGTTCCTGGGTAGTAAGTATTATTTCCTAATTGCTTATGCCTCAAAAGTATAGAAAATGGCTATTATTCCCCACAAACTTTGTTTCTGTGACCAGGACAGTGATATTTTGAAATATCACTTGAAGTAACTTACAAAAATAGATGGTGAGTAAGTAGATTCAAGAAAATGCACAGAGTCCTTTTCTTCAATCAGTTGCCAGGTTTATTGAAATATGCAGGGAGTCTGGTCCCAGGTACAGGACAAGCAATACTCAACATTACAATGTTTACGTGACATTAAATACCCTTCTGTATAGATGGTCCACCTCCCCTTTCTCTGACACTTAACCAATTGCAAAGGTAATTAAATTTATTGTGTGAGTTAATGTGTGTGTGTCTGTGTGTGTAGTCTAGTGTGACAACCTCTGAACTCAGTGCATTCTTCACAATCCTGGAGACAAAAGGTCCATACATCTGCCTTTTGTTATCTCCTTGCGACCCCCTTTGATGCCAGTGGGATTATCTCTTTTGATCTGTCTGAAGTCTAGAGCCTGTTCCCTTCTAGTCCACAGCATTGTTATCTCATTAGCTTGCAGTCATTGTTGGGCAGTTTGTAGACGCATCGTCTCTATCAGTGGTTAGCAGTACATGCAATTTGAACCAAACAGTCTGCTATCTGCAATATTAGTCTCTTTTCAGAAAAGAACACCAGTATAGCTCTGCTAGTCCACATGCATAGCAAACCCCTAATCATTTCTCAATCCATGTTTTCAACATCACTATTTCCAATGAGAAAACTGGAGCTTTTGTGTCTTTTCGTTCACATAGTCAGAAAAAAACAACATATGAATCCAAATTAACATGTATTTATACTAAAGTAATACAAAAATGACTACAAAAGATTTAGAAGTGAGTAGTTTTTCGAGATTTACGATTATACTGTAAATTTACAGTATAATTGTGAATCTCGAAAAACTACTCACTTCTTTGGTATTATACTCCTGCTATATTTTGATTACTCCTTGAGAGAGTTGTATTAGACCCAGATATTATTATTATTCTTTTGTTTTCTCTTTGTTTGTTTTTTTGATAACCTGGCGGTAGCTGCAGCCTGCTTGGACTGCATGTGATCTGAAGTATAGGAAACCAAGAGCCAGCATGGGACTGACAACTGGAAGCTGCAGCTGTGCTTTTATGCTGTTTTTATGTGATGTTTTACCCTGTAATTGCATTGCGTGTTTTATCATTGATGTAAATAGAATACATTTTGTAGATTTGTATTACTGTTTCCCCCTTCATGTTTAATGGTTTTGAGTTGTCTGCAAAGCGTGTAATTTACAGAGTTAGTTAATTGGATTTCTAGTATCCATATATCACTAGGTGGCGTAGACACGACTACAAAGCTGGTGGGTTACTACTGTGACGTCCACATGATTGACAGCAGTCCAGAGGGACAGTGTGTGATTGATATATATTATATAATCATATATATTCTATATACATATATATATATATATCTCATATAATATATATATATATATAATAGCAAGCATGTGCTGGGCGTGACAGCTACAACAGAAAAGTGCAATCACTAACTGAATTGTTTAAAGCCAGCTATTATGAATAACATTACTCATAGTAAAAATAAGGGTTTGAAATAATTCCATGTAGAACCAACCAATAGTTACTAGTATTCAGAATTAAGGAGGTTTATTATGTTCATGCTCACGGAAGTTCTAACAATAGAATAGTTTTATGTATTACTGTGCCAGGATAGCGTCACAGCCAAGGTTGGTACTGGCAGGACGGAGACCCAGAGGCAGAGACTGTTTTTCAGATTTACTGCGCTTTTGCACACTTTAATAATACAATAAACAAAACAATAGGCACAAAGGCCAAAACAAACAGTTTAACAGAAACAATGTATACATTTTTAACTACAGTGGTTTCAGGCTGAGCCGCTGCTTCCAACAGCACACAGCTTCATAAAATTCCCCTGAACACCAACGATAATTTCCATAGATTTAAATATTTATTCAATTTACAGCTTTACAGCTCCAAACACATTCCCACGTGTTTTGCCAGGGATGAAAATAATCCCTTCCCTGCCAACCCTATATTCCCTACACCAACACACACACGTGCACTGGCAGGGCTTTCCCTCTGCCACAATTACTTAAATATAAATATTAATAAAAAAAAAGCAATCCTTTAAGCTTAACAGTAAAAACTAAAGAAAGAAAAGAACAATTACAACTCCTGCTGTCAATATAAAAAGTCCCAAAGACTGATTACACTCGTGCTCCAAACTGGCCCTGTTTTAAAGCACTTTAAGGAAAAAGAACATTGCCTGAATGAAACATTGAATAAAAAATGCCACATTAAATATTAATAGACATGAGTACTATTCTGTGGAAATCTCAGTGCCTTCTGCTTTTAATGGCATTATTGTAGTCATTCAGGGGGCAGGAGCTAGGGCTCCTCCTCCATTATGTCTCTGCCAATCTTCTTATTTAAACCCCAAGTCACGCCCTCATTCTCTGTTTTGTGTTTTTCATTTGCATGTCGCCACACAGCTGACAAACGACGTTCCACACTGCTGAACAAAGCTTTCTCACTCCAAATTCTCAAATGCTGAATTTGAATTCACAACCCTCCAGACTCTGCCGCCACACTTTTCTTTCTCTTTAGAATTCAATTCTCAAATGGTGACTGCATTTCTCTACCTGGAGAATCCAAGCTACAGGTCCTGCACTCCCGCTGTCAGGTCACCCAGGCTTCTGAAGCTATCATTATCCTCCCTGTGCTCTAAACACCTTTGCCACAGGGACACTTTTCCAGCTCTGCATTCTTTATTGACAAGATTCTGAAGCTCTTTGAAAAAGGAATTGCAATCTCAACGGGGAGTGATCTTGCAGTGCCCTCCCCTGCTGATGACATGACCCGGTAGCCTGAAATTGCAAGCAAGAAAAAAAAGGCTCCTTCAAAAGCTGCTTGCTGAGCCGTAGACTGAAATAATATTTGATAAACTGTTTCCGTTGTTTCAGGAAATGTAGTCATAGATATTGTATATGTCTTCTTGCTATTAAGGCATTATGACAGCTCATTCAGACTCTCAGCTTTTCCGTTTCAGTCCACTTCATTTGCTCCATTGTCTCTCCCCCTGCAGCACAATGCAGAGTCCAGCCCGCTGGAAGTCCCGCTCTCGCCATACAAGCACGCTCCATTTGGAATTCCTCCATGCAAATAGTCTATCATTTGTAGCTGCACATGTTATAAAAAAAAACTGCACAGGATATAAATTTATCAAAATGTGGTGTCTTTTCTAACTACACATTCATCTTAATATTATATGCAAAATTTTGAATAATAATAATAATAATAATAATAATAATAATAATAATAATAATAATAATAATAATAATAATAATAATAATAATAATGCTGGAATGAGTATGGTTTTTGTGTTCAAATATTCTTTCAAAATGTAAACAAGCATTATTTCATTTAGAATTAGCTGGAAAACAAAAGTATAATACCAAACCATATTGTAGAATAGATATTCCAAGATTTTCACGATTAAACATAATAATTATTCCTTTCATATAGGTGAGCCAAAGCAATGTCAATAAGTCTTCCACTGCAGTGAAATCTTGTGTTTGTTGTACTCCACGATATATCTTTGCCCAACATATTACTAGTATGTCAGGAGTGTGGATCATCTCTCCGACCACCAGAGGTTTCCTCCCAACAGCGGGGTTTTTTCCTCTCCACAGAGTGGTAAGATTAGTCCTTAATTCCCCCATCCAAAAAAAAAAAAGCATATGTGTGTGTGTACATATAATAATTAATCTCAATTTTGATAAGTGAAGCTCATTTCCTGACCTTAGAGGCCCAGCCACGCTTGCCTCATCCTCCGTCAGGAAGGTTATGTGGAAGCCAGAGCGGACCCCCGGCAAATCTATCAGAACTCTCTTTCGTTTTCTCATTCTCTCACCTATAGGTTCCCCTTGGAGGATTATCGGTTGCTTCCCAGCCTTGGAGGCCAATCGTATCGGTCTCACCTCCGTTAGGGTGACTCTCCGCGAGCCAAGGGTAAATAGGGAGCAAACAAGAATGAACTCTTTACTAAGTCAGAAAGCACTTCTGTTCTCAACGTCCTGTCCCGTAAATTGAAACTTGATGTACCAGTGCTATCAATGGACCAGTCAGACTACTTCAATATTTGTATTTCTACAGCTATTTTGCATTTAACATTTTATTAAGTTCCAGATCTTCACAAAACAATTGAAATAAATTAGCAATATGGGTTTAACCCTTTTCAGACAGCCCATTATAATTTCAGACGAATTCGTCTGATGACATAATTGCACACAACGCTGTGACAAGTATGTTGTTTTTTTTTTCAAATTGGGATAAAACCCTTCGTCACACTTCAGACAATCAATCAAACCACAGCCAGTGCAGACTGTAGGTCAAGATCGTTATTTTATTTTTATTTTATTATTATTTTTTTTTCTGCAGAGAGATTCAGCGACCACAATGTGTTCAAGTACAAAGAATGACCTGACAACATACTAAATTGCTCAGAATGTTTATAAATAAACACAGCATTTACTGTAGTGAAATATTTGTGTGACACACTTCAGACATGACAAACCAATCAAAATGTATTTCACTAAAGCACCTAACCAATAGAGTTGAGAAATATTTATTTATTTAAAGAAACATAATAATGGTAAAATGACTTTACTCCTTTATTAACTGTACTGTACACATTTACAGCATATGTTATAGCTTCAGTCAATTAATAATCACTCCCTTGTGTCATTTTGAAGCTGAAACTAAATTGTCTGAAAAAATGTGTGCTTCAAAACAAGCAGAGCAGAGCAGAGCGCATGCACGTCTGTGCATTAGAAATCATGGAACCTTGACTTTTTTAATTTTAGTATTTTACTACCACGTGCCTAAATCCCACATCTGGACCTGTTGTTTTATTAAATATTTCCCACAGATGATGTCAATTATATTTTTTGTTCTGTGTCTCAATTTACAGACATTTTGGAGTAGGACAAAATGAATCAACCAGCACAAAAAGAACAACTTATGTGGTCTGCTTTCCGACAAAGTTAAAACTGATACACATCTAAACTCAATATCTGTTAATGATTACTAAAAAACATTGTTCGTTTTATGAGCTGAGATGTGGACCATGGTCTGCAGATGTTTGGCTTAAAGTTGCATTCTTGTTTGCTCTCTATTTACCAGCAGATGTTCTGAAGTTTATTAAGGACTCCTTGTATGTGCCGGTAGTATGTCTAAATCTGCTTGACGTTTATATAACATCTGCCAGCAATACAGGTGGAATGCTTTTATGCTTTCCTTAAGTGATTCAGACTTGGCCTCAAAAATCTGTTTCTGTAAGTAGTCTATTGATGATCATAATATATTCCAAAGAGATTTGTATGAACCATTGCCATTTCGTCTCAAAAAATCCTTTCATTAATGTTAGTCACATTCAAGAACTCCCTTTTTGTAAGGATTTACATCTAGCTTTTTTCTACACATTTAAACAAACATACAGTATATCTGCAACCCACTCTTTGAAGTTGACCTAGCATACATAAACTTGAAGTGACCACTTTGTAAGACTTTGTTACAACTTCACAAATAAACAGACAGCATTATAAAGCAATGGTGTCGCATAATGCTTGTTAGGCATTTGTAAAATGTAACTCATGGACTATAAAGGGCTATGTATGACATAAAATAAGATCAGTTCTCCAAATGTTTTTTTTTTTTTATTTTTGCCGAACTCTTGGCTTGTGAGTTCCGAAGCATATGTCATTGTCTTTTGTCAGTGGAATGCCATCAGTATGAGCTTTACCCAAATGTAATGAAAAAAAAAAACATTTTAGGCTGGCAAAACCTGTATTTTAAGCCCTGGACACACTGACTGGTTCGATCAATAGCCAATACGGTTTTTCAGTCGCATTGGGCAGTGTGTTATGCTTTAAACATGTTTAATATTTTGAGATGTGATTCCCTCTCATCGGGTAATGTGTTATACCCACTCGCAAGTCTCAAAGTCAGCAACCAATGAGTTCACTGCGTTCAGTCCTATGACTGGAGACAGACATGCATGTATTCTCTTATAATATATATATATATATATATATATATATATATATATATATATATATATATATATATATATACACACCTCTGGAAAAAATTAAGAGACCAATGCAAATTTTTCTTAAATCAGCATCTCTACATGTATGGCAGCCATTCCATTCCAGTGTCTGTTGAATTCCAACACAGGCACACCTCACTCTACCGAATGAGGTACTGATTAAGGGATCACCTGAACCAAATCTTATTTAACAAGGAAAAGTATAAAAACCATCACTATCCTCTTGCAATAGGACCAGCTGGATGGCAAAACAGAGTTAGTAGTACCTCGAAAGTAATTGGAATCAAAAAATAACTATTGACCATGCCCAAAGAGTTGAAAAGGAAAGTTTTGAGTGAGGAAGAGAAGGGTTCAATTCTGGCTTTACTGGCAGAGGGATACAGTGAACGTCGGGTTGCTTCCACCCTTAAAATTACAAAGACGGCGGTTCATAAGAACAAGGTCAAGCAGCACACATTAGGGACAACAAAACTACAGACCGGCAGAGGGCGAAAACGACTCTCCACTGACCGGGATGACCGCCAACTCATTCGAATGTCACTCAGCAACCGTAGGATGACATCAAGTGACCTACAAAAAGAATGGCAAACGGCAGCTGGGGTGAAGTGCACGGCGAGGACGGTTCGAAACAGGCTCCTAGGGGCAGGGCTGAAGTCATGCAAAGCTAGAAAAAAGCACTGCATCAATGAGAAGCAAAGAAGAGCCAGGCTGAGGTTTGCAAAAGACCATAAGGATTAGACCGTAGAGGACTGGAGTAAGGTCATCTTCTCTGATGAGACCAATTTTCAGCTTTGCCCAGCACCTGGTCATCTAATGGTTAGATGGAGACCTGGAGAGGCCTACAAGCCACAATGTCTCGCACCCACTGTGAAATGTGGTGGTCAAGCCAAGTACAAGGTTTTCCTGGAAGAAAACTTGCTTCCTTCTGCTCTGACAATGTTCCCCAACTGAAGATTGGTTTTTCCAGCAGGACAATGCTCCATGCCACACAGCCAGGTCAATCAAGGTGTGGATGGAGGACCACCAGATCAAGACCCTGTCATGGCCAGCCCAATCTCCAGACCTGACCCCCATTGAAAACCTCTGGAATGTGATCAAGAGGAAGATGGATAGTCACAAGCCATAAAACAAAGCCGAGCTGCTTGAATTTTTGCGCCAGGAGTGGCATAAAGTCACCCAACATCAATGTGAAAGACTGGTAGAGAGCATGCCAAGACGCATGAAAGCTGTGCTTGAAAATCAGGGTTATTCCACCAAATATTGATTTCTGAACTCTTCTTAAGTTAAAACATTAGTATTGTGCTGTTTTAAAATGAATATGAACTTATTTTCTTTGCATTATTCGAGGTCTGACAACACTTCATCTTTAGTATGTATAGTAAAACCAGAGAAACTGATAATTTTGCAGTGGTCTCTTAATTTTTTCCAGAGCTGTATATATATATATATATATATATATATATAATATATATATATATATATATATATATATATATATACACACATACAGTGGCTCTCTAAAGTATTCACCCCCCTTGGACTTTTCCACATTTTATTGTGTTACAACATGGAATCAAAATGGATTTAATTAGGAGTTTCAAAGTGAAAAATAAAATCTACAAATTGTTCTAAATTAATTACCAATATAAAACAGAAAATAATTGATTGCATAAGTATTCACCCCCTTTGCTATGACACACCTAAATAAGCTCTGGTGTCTGGAATTATGAAGATATAGATTTATAGATTTTTTTTTTTTTCAGAGATTTACTGAAAAGTCCTTAATAACTTCTTATCTGAATATCTAGATTGTCTATAGATTTTTTTAAAGGCTTTCTCCCTTTAGTAAATTGTTGGACAAAAGAACTCTTTATGTTTATTTCATGGACATTTAAACTTGCTAAATGGCGAATTTCGATCATAGTATTATATATATATATAACGATATATAGATCTATATATATATATATATATATATATATATATATATATATATATATGCACATTCTTAAAGTGTGGTAATTGTTATATATATGCGCACTCAGAAAGTGCTGATTACTACAGACATTGTAAATATAAGCACAGTTAGAAGACTCTTTGCAAGAGATAGGGAAAGGTAGAAAACTGGCCAAAAGAAAAGTAGGCTGGTATTCTTGCAGCATTGCTATTCAGAGACACTCAGATGTTGTATTATTAACTGAATCCTGCCCACACCACCTGCTATGGTACATTACATAAGGAGATCCTGGCGCGGGCAAGTGTCACACCGGAGGAGATTGTACAGAAGGCCCAGGAATGGCAGTACCAGCCCACCAAGAACCCGAGAGTCCAGATTTCGGCATTAATACACCAGGCATGGAAGTGTCTCCACCCAGATATTTATACGTCAGAATGGATCGTCAAACTAGTAACAGGTAATTGGTTTCTGAGGGGGCTGTCACTGCTGATTCGGATATGGACGGCCTAGCGACACCCGACGACAGCAGAAGACCTAGTGGACAATTAGCAGGTGGGTGTTAGGATCTGAAGAGTGCCCAAAGTGTGACAAGGGAGAAATATTGTAAGAAAGCATAAACCTATACAAGTGTTCTCCCAAGTGTTAGCTCCCAGATTCCAATATGGTGAGGGGAAAAGTCTAATTCCGCATCTTGTCAGAGTTTTATTAAGGGTAGTAGAAAGGATTGGCTAATTTTGATTGGGATCTGTTCACCTCTGTGCAATAAAAGAAGAGAAAACATTTTTTCACAGGAAGCACATTTTAATGTGTTTAATTAAGAATAAGAAATTCATTATAGATGTTATGTATGTACTGCACAGTGCTTTATACAAAGGTGGGTGAAAAGAAATGCAGTTGCTGTTCCCATTGGTTTCAGATGCCAAAGCAAAGGCTATCAATAGCCAATTGTTATGTCATTAATTTATTATGAAACACAGCTGATGCTTTAAAGGTAGTTTCTGTTGTTTAAATATGAAGGTACTCCAAAGACAACTGGTACAATGACATACTGTAGACTGTAACTCTTTGTGTGTCTGTATCAAAATAATGTAATATATCGGCTTTATTTCTGCAATCCTGCATTTCATGCTTTCTGAGAATATTTCATACATATGGACAGAAAGGTACATGAACGCGCAGCCACATATGTGTTACACAATTGGAGAAAATTACATTTTAAAAGCAAAGAACACCAAAATGACCCTGTGGGACTTCTAGTATTACAATGTTGTTTATTACTTGTTTAGTCTTTGCAATAAAATTATAGAGAATTAATTTAAAAAAAAAAAAAAAAAAAAGTTGTGTGTCACAACGCTGTAAAAAGGTTGGTTAACATAATTGACGATATTGAATGCATCCTTTGTTTCTGAGTATTTACCACCTTACTAGCTTTGCAAGTGCACCTCAATCCTAAGTGTCTCTCAAGTGTGTAATGCATACTATGCCAAATTCTATACTAGTGACCTGAGTTAGATTGTGTAGCATATTCCAATAATTTAAATTAAAGTACATTACTTTGACAATATAAAAAAAAGTAAGACATGGTTTAGTACTGCTGATGACTAGCGTTCTGCATTTCCAGTTTATTCAGAATTTCACAAAAAAATTACATGATTTTTTTTTTTTTAACAGGTCGGTTTTTACTGATTTATACCCGGTTTTTGTCTACTGTTCAGTATTTTTCTGGTACTATTTACTAGGAAATCACAATATTTTTTTTTTTATTTTGACTCTGACATTGTAATAGGCAACCCTGCACTGACCTTGGATACAGCAGGGACATTTAGACATTGGGGGATCCAAAAACGTTCAAACATTGCATGTGATTGGTTATATGTTGCTTCACAAACATATTATCAGTGGAGTCTGTTGGCCAATAGTCAATCAAAGTCTGATTATTGTGACAAGTGCTGAGAGTAGATACTAGCTTGATCAAAAAGTAAACTGAAATACTTACCTGAAAATATTATATTTTGAGTGGATTAGTAGAAAGCGTAAATAAATTTATGAATATTCAAAAGAAAATGAATGTTTCGAAGTATACAAAAATGCCAAATAGCAGAAGTGGGCCGGATGAGGCAGAGGATGCTGTCTCATGCATTTTTATAAGGCTCACAGTGTATTTAAATATGTACATTGATTTGGATTGTTTTTATTTATTTTTTTAGATCAAAGCTGTCACTCCCAGGTATGTTTGATAACAAAAGATTCAGAGTTTAAGCTATAACATCTGGGATCAGTGTTGGGATACATGAAATTGGTAGAACCTGGTTAGGTATGTGTGGCAGGGCAGAGCCCTGCGTGTAAACAGGGGGCAGGGCAAATAAATGTATTGTGGTGTATTGTATTTATTTAAATTAATTGTGGTTTATTGTTATTATTGTATGTATTGTCTGTGGTTATGTAGCATGGGTGATTTAATGTATTGTTGTGTGGTTAAACATGGTCTGGAAGAGGCGGTGTTAACGGCCTGTGAGAATGCGTGGTCGGCAGTTAATGATTATCAACAAATTGGTGACAAGAGTGGATCAGCTGCTCCTCAGGGTGGATTATTCAGAGGAAGAACGTTGCAAGTAAGAACTACAAATACAGTGTATGAGAAAGAACTTCTACTAAGCTAATTGCTGCAACCACAAGGTATTTGTTTTGTGGCTGTACTAGTGTTTGTTTATTTTGGCCCTCGTGTTCTTTGTTTTGTTTAAATATTTATTTTATAATAAATACGCACACCAGCACTTCATCACCCGCAGTATTGTTGTCATTCTCTTCCTGGTCTGACGTCCCCACCAAGCCATCTGTGTGACAGTATGACAATGGAATCAACAGAGATAATCTCTATTGAGCAGCAATTCCCAACTGTTTAGGGATTTTCCCCACAGACAACTAAATAATTATTCCACAAACAAGTATACAAATGCTAGTACATCAAGTATTGTTTTTGAAGAAATATTTGGCAAAAATGTAATACTTGTCATGGATGATAGTACCAACTAGGATGTTGTTAGGAGGCACTGAGTTTTTTATTTACATTCTGTGTTAAGTGTGTTGTTATTAGTATATGGGTAGTGTTCCACATTTTGAATATGATGAGGAGCAGTTCTGGTTTCTGATTAGGTTTAATGTCCCTGGCATGTATGAGGAAGCAGAATCTGTGCAAGTGGAAGCCACATTGTCCCAAGTTAGCTGGTACTTTGCGAATGTTTGGGCAATCGCTGTGCTGACGGAAACAGTATCTACAGACGGTATGAACAAGACATCAGCACAAAACAAGCCAGGTTTATTCACCTTCAAATCATAAAAGAAAATTGACAACTAAAGCATTTTCTCTCAAATATTTACGACTAAGATTGTGGGCGTTAGGCAGTGTTTTACTACAGGCAGTACTTTCGCACGAAGTCACCAATACATACCTCTCTGCTAAACAGTGGCTGTCCAGCAAAGCACAGCGCCCTGAAAAACTCATTAAGACAGTCATTCTGTGCTTTCTTTTTATTAATGCGTGTGTAAAAGCCAAATAAATGGATTGCTTGTCTCTCAGTTCACTTTATTGTTTTAGTTTAATGTGTCACTTATTTTTCAGTATGTTCTTTTATTGTCAGAGCAAACACGTACCTCAGTGCAGCAGTAATTGCAACACTATCATCCCCTGCCTCATCTGACCCACTTCTGATATTTTTGCTTTTTGCATATTTCAAAACATTTGTTTTATTTTGAATATTCATAAACTGATTTACATTTTCTCTCCACTCCTCATCCACTAAAAATATAATATTTTCGTGTCAGGATTTAAATTTAGTTTTTGATCAAGCTAGTAGTTACTACGCCCAGCAATTGCCACAATAATCTGACTTTGATTGTCCAACATAATCAGGTGATGGTAATGTGTTTGTGAAGTGACAGAGAACCACGTTTGAATGTTATTTGATCCTCTGACATCTAAACATCTGCTGTATCCACCTAGGATGAAGAATAGGGCTGTTTATTACAATGCCGGAGTCAAAATAAAACGGCATTTTAAAAATAGCATTCAAAATAGTGTGCATTTCCTAGAAAATAGTACCGGGAAAATGTTGAATAATAGACAAAAATTGGGTATAAATCAATAAAAACCAACGTCAGTAAAATTTGGAATAAACCGGAAACACGGAACACTATATATGGGTTACGGTTCATGTGTAAAATCAGTAAATCTATAGATGGTAAATCTACACATTTACTGGTTATTTTATAGATTGATGGCTGAGCTAGTAAATCTACACATTTACCAGTTAATCTATACATTTACCAATTTTACCCATGAACTGTAGCATATGCTCTTGTTTAATGTAGTTCTATCAGGTTTTACAATGTTATGTAATCACATTGTAGCTGGCAAGACAAGTGTAAGCACAATGAGATACAACAGAACCGCAGCAGCTGAACATAAACTTGTAACATAATTAGAAAATTCATAGACAATCCTTTTTTTTCCCACCATAAGGATCATTGCTAATGTTGGTGGTCATTGGCTTGTATGAGTTGCTGCAGCATGTCTAACATTACTCCAAGGAATTTTATGTATTGGAGATTCCATTGCTGTTGCGAATAGGAAACCAGTCTAAATCAGAAAAAAAAAGAATATACAGGCCATTCCTATGGGTGGTCTGTTTTGATTCAGTATGTTAGCCTTGCTGTAATTTTGATTTAGATTTAAGTCAACCTGTGTGGCCCGACAGGAAGAAACATAATAGGCTGCACAAGTACAAATGGTGGAAAAAAAAGGATATGATTGCAGTTCTTTAGCAGCTACTGGCATGCATAATAATGAACTGAGTGGAACAATCCAAGTTAATTCAAACCTACATGTATAATGATACCTGTACATTAACATTCTCAGTACTCTGCAATACTCCTGCATCAGCTTCTGCCTATACACTTTAACATATACTACTCTACACTAATTGAAGGAGCAACGTTTTACAAAATGCAGTATCCCTGTCATTGCCTGTAATTAGTGCTTTATTCTGCTGTGAAAGCCCTGTTTCAGTCAATGCTCCCATGTAATCGCTTCAAAACAAACAGCTTTCTTTGACCATGGTATTCAGAGATACCAATATATTTAATAAACAAGGGGTCTGAGGGCTGTTAAAAGACAATAAACATCTCACCCCTAGTAGACTGGTACTTCTAGTAAATGGTTAACATTTTGGGATACAACTGCTCTTGTGAAATAGATGGCTCATTGAAATAATTTGCACATTTTTGAAAAGCTGACGATTGTATATTTAGGGATAGCAAGATATTTAGCCTGAGTTAAGTAAAATGGGGCAACAAATGTCCCACCTTAAACACTAGGGGTGTGCCGATTAATTGATTTGCATGATGAACTGTGATATTTTTCTTTATGGTACAATTATCTATACAGTGACCCCTGTATCAGTACACTGCCACACTTTTTTATTTTTATTTTTTTATGTTAAATGTGAGGATGCACGCAAAAAAAAAGGTGCTCTGCAAACAGTGATGTTCATGCCTAGATTTAGTTTTACAGTCTGTATTGAAAATCCATAAGTAAAATGTATTAGTAAGTATTCTGGCAGCCTCGTCCAACTTTTCAATCACTGTATGTAAAGGATGTTTTTGTCATACCAACCGGAAACAAACCGGAGAGCTAAGCAGAGGCAGGTTATTGTTGATAATCACAGTTCATTTAATGATGGAAGGCAACACAGAGAAATTCAACATGTGTGTGTGGCCTAAATTATTATTATTACTATTTTGTTTTGTTTGCATCAAGGACTTACCTTAAGAGTAAGTAGCAGGGTTCTGAAGAAATATAGTGTTATACAATGGTTTGCAGAAGTATTCACCCCCCTGCAAAGTTTTCACATTTTGTTGGCACCTGAGCGTACTCCACAACGCTTTCAAATTAGACTTTACATGAAGAATCTACACCAAACTATTCCATATTGAAAAGTAAAAAAAAAAAATATTTACAGGGAAAAACAGATTAATCTCACTTGCATAAGTATTCAACCACTTTGCTACTGCAACCCTGAATAAGCTCAGGTGCAAATGATTTGTTTGAAAGTTCACATAATTAGTGAAATGGTTTAACTTGTAGATAATTTCCCTCAGATATATAAAGACTTTCAAGCTGCAACTCACACAGTGATCCAACAAAGCAACTATGAAGACCAAGGAGCTTTCGAAACAAGTCAGGGATAAAGTGGTAGAAAGGCACAGAGCAGGAGAAAGGTACAAAAAATTTTCAAAGGTGCTGATTGTCTCTCTCAACACAGTGAAGTCCATCATTAAGAAGTGGACAATGCATCATACCACCTAGGCACTGCCCAGATCGGGTTGCCCTCCCAAACTGAGCAGCCGGACAAGCAGGAAACTGGTTTGCTATGTCACTCTGAAGCCAACAATGACCTAGAGAGATCTACAAAGTTCTGTGTCTGAGATGGGAGTCAGTGTTCACACATCAACAATAAGCCGGTCCCTACACAAAGCTGGCCTGTATGGACGGGTGGCAAGAAAGAAGCCATTACTCAAAAAGCCTCATCTTAAAGCACATATGGAGTTTGTGAAAAAGCATGTAAATGATACTACAGACATGTGGAAAAAGGTTTTGTGGTCAGACGAGACAAAAATTGAACTTTTCGGTCTAAATTCCAAACGTTACCTCTGGCGCAAGCCCAACACAGCACATCACCCAGTCAACACCATCCCAACTGTCAAGCATGGTGGTGGCAGCATCATTTTATGGGAAAGTCAGTCAGACCTCAAACAGGTTGAACGTTCTCCGGAGCAAAAGGGATAAACCAGATAGAAACAGAGGAACAGGGCAGAGAGGAGAACAGAGAATGGCAGAGAGGAGAATGGAGCATGAAGCACAGAGAACAGGAACGGCAACCGGGGCATTGTGATCAGGAGAGTCCGCCGCACAGAGAGTGCAGCACAAAGGAATGGATAAAGCTAGATGAAGTGCTAGTATCCAGAACAAGAGATGAAGGATATGGGATATCAACCAAGGGAGTGTGCTGTCTTTGTTGTTCAGAAATATAACTGTGGTTAATGGATATTATCAGACACTAACTAAAGCGAAGTAGCTTCGGTAGTATACGCTGACAAGTAAGGTACTGCCAGAAGTTAGTAAATAACCTTTAGGCATTTAGAGATTGTTTGGACGAAATACTGCTGCACTGTATTACTCTCTTGAACAGCACAGTACCTGTGGATGCCTGCCCAGAAGATTGGGAGAAAGTTGGGTAGAGGATGTGTTGCCAAGGAGACCGAAGTGAGCCGCCACTGTGATTACCTCCAAGGCTAACCCTGCACTGATCTGAGTTAAGTACTGTTCTTCCAGCCATCCTAGTTGTGGGAGCACTATATGGCGGAGTGTGACAGAGATCGAATGATTCTTGGTGTTAGATCTCCCTCCCGACCTGTGAGGGCACTATGTAAAAGGAACAGAGTATCCTTAATCAAATGGCATGACAATTTATTCCTTAGGGTAGGTGGAAGTCAGTCATTTAATAAGGGGGCTAAGCTACGGCACCCAAGTTCAGTGACCAGAAGGGAGACGGCTTGGTATACGAGGACTGGAGGAATGGATGCGCTCATTAATCTAGCGGTCATGAGTGAGGGTATAAATAGGGGGGCGTAGTGTAAGTGATCTGTTCCTTGGCAAATGGTTAGTGTTTTAAACCTACAAGGAGTCTGCGTTGCTTTATTGTGAACCGTAAGTTTTTGTTTTGTGTCTGTTGCTGTTTATTAACTGTTGTCTGTTTTTTAATAGACTACTGGTTGCACGTTCCGGAGCTGTAGCGAAAGCCAGCATAAACCCGGACATCACTTTCACCCCTGCATTTTCACGGAGAACTGTAATACACCACGTGCACTTATTCACTATCACTAAGGACTGTGTTTGTGTTTTGTGTTTAGTGTCTGTGTGTTAAACTGGACTTTTTGGTTGCGGGTCAAACCCGTGGGATTTTACAAACAAAGTGATACACACCGCTGAATTCACTTCAATCATTTATTATTTACAGGTGTTTGTTAAGAGGCTCTGGACATTGATGTAATTTCAATAAACACCCTTGCACCTGTTAATTATTGTCTGTGTGATTAATCCGCTCTGCACTGCACTCACCTGTATTCACGCACCACTTTGCCACACTGATACATAGATCTGGGGTGCTTAATTGTTATACTGCTTTACCAGAGATGGAGTGGAGGTGGGGGGGCGCCTGCGGAGGAGGGAGCAGAGTCAGAGTCTTTTATTCTTGTGGAGCTAAGTAAAGTCCTTGTTTCTTTTATTACTGCAAAATTAATTGCTTTTATTAATTGCACAGTTTATTTAGTTATTTCAGATTGATATATTTTAGGAGCCAAATCCACTTGTGGCGTTATTTATTGGAAATTTAGACATTCTCCATGCCTCCTTCTCAAGACATTCAGACATGCTCCATGCTCTCAAGCAGCAGTAATTGATTGTTAACATTTTAACTGTTTTTTTTTTTGTATTTTAGCAATGAATAAAGCATTTTAATATTATAAATTGCTGTATAAACAGTTTTGTAACCCTTTTCCCTCTCTCCCTCCGGTGTCTGTGCCAGCCACACCCAAGGCTCGAGTTTCATGTAATTATAGAATTCAATTTGAGATATCTCAAATTGACTTCCTGTCTAGATTGAGATATCTTGAAATGGGCCAGAAGTCCATTCAACACATAGAGCATTTTCACAGGAAGTCAATTTGAGATATCTCAAACAGGACAGGAAGTCAATTTGAGATGTCTCGAATTTATTTGAGATATCTTTTGAATTGAATTTGAGATATCTTGAAATTGAGTTAGTTTGAGATATCTGCAAGTCAATTTAAGATATCTTGAAATGCATTTCGAGATATCTCTAGATGATAATTTGGCTTGCCATAAGACTTATGCAATTCAGAGTTTTTAGAAACTGCATGACTTTCTAGAAATCTACCAGTGTTTTTCTAGCAACAGAATGTACATTGTGAAAAAAAAATACTATCTCTTGTTTTTGCAAAGACAGTTCTTTCGTCTCCTGGTAAGGGGACGAAATGCAAGGAAAACAGAAACCAGAATCTGAACTTTCCCTTCGACCTACAGGAACGCCTTTGAGTAACTGTTTTTTTGAAGACACAGATCAACTGAAGGAGGAGCAAAAATTTGTTAAGTAATCAACACTTAGTGTTTTATCCTATTATGAACTCGAGAATAAGCCAACCTTAGAGTAAAATTAACATTTTGTTTGAGGTAATATGTAAGAAAAGTATTATTGCTTTCAATTCATGTTTTGAATTAATCATCACTATAATAATTGTTTGTTGTATGTGATTTATAGAAAATGATGTGGGTTTTACAAAGCAATTATCATTGTGCGTTTAAAGCTGGAATCCAACTTTAGCTGTTCTGATAATAAATAATTCTCATATATATATATATATACATAACATGTTGTCCAGTCTGATCATTTCAATAGAGGTGGGTCCTACATGATTTTGAATTTAAATAAGGTATTATATGATTACAACTTAAACTAGTCCAAATACACATATACCTTGCACACTACAAAGGCAAAATCCTTACATAACATTATAAAGTTTGTGCCTGCTTAATATCCAGATCTTGCCCAAATCCATACTCTTTTCTTCATTTGAATGCATTTCAATGATATTTTAATTGACTGAACATGCATAAAACCATGTGAACACAATTCTTTACATACTCTGCATTTACAGCGAATAGTAAAATCTGACTTGATACGGCTGCTAAACATGATTTACAGCAGCATCATGCGGGTTTAAACCCGCAAATCACTTTGCATGCATCCTTATATCACCCCCTGGGGGGCACAAATTTCATTATTATTAATTAATTAATTTATTTATATATTTATTTGGCAGACACTTTTGTCCAAGGTGACTTACAGGTGTTACAGGGCAGTACAAGGTTAAATGCTAGGTTGATATTTAAATACAGTATAGTTTACAGTAAGTGCAAATGATACTACTAAAATACAATATAATATAAGATGCAACGACTTAGGATTTCAACAATTTATGTCTACAATGACATAGTAGTATAGCAATAGCACAAGGATAGTGCATCTGCTGAGGATCCAATAATGTGGTGCTTAGGTCAGGCAAGTACAGTACACAGTTGGAGGGGTAGATCAAATACCATCTAAACGGGTAAGTCTTTAGGCAGTGGAAGGCAAAAGGAGATGGAGCAGTCCTGAAGTTCTCCAGTAGCTGTTTACAGTACAGCGGGGCTAGTGAAGAGAAGGAGTGGGCACAGGAGGACATAGAGTGGAGGGAAGGCATTACCAGTCAGCCAGTAGAGGAGGAGTGGAAAGGACAAGAGGGTGTGTACACAAGGGATTGGAGGTAGGAAGGGACAGTGGTGATGAGAGCAGTAGGCAAGAACAAGGGTATAAAATTGAATGCAAGCATTGATAGAATGCTAGTAGAGGGTATAAAGCAGAGGGGTACCATGAGAGTAGGGAGATTGGGAAAATACAAGTTGATCAACAGAATTTTGAATGAGCTGGAGCAAATTCATTGCATTATATATATATATATATATATATATATATATATATATATATATATATATATATATATATATTGTATATATATATAAATATATATATAATTATACATATGTAATGTAGCGTGTGTACAAAAAAAGATTTCTTCATTTATGTAAGACGTTATGAAAACCTTAAATACCTTACTGAAATAAAATCGCTTTGAGAATAAGTAGGCTATCCCACTTTTGTCTCTTTTTGTCTCGTTTGTCTCTGATAATTGAAAAAAAAAAAAAAAATAAAACTGTTTTCTCCAAAACCAATATCAAAATACAGTAATCAGTTCACTTTAAATTTAAATAAACTGCCTATTACATTTTATAGTTATGAATAATTAAAACATTTTAAAACTGTTTGATGTTATATAAATAAACATGATACCTCGCTAACAGCTAAGATAATAGCCTGAATAAAAGTTATGCTGCTAAACCTGTGTATTTTTACCTAACTTTGCAGTGCTTTTTTTATATTCCTTGATATGTCTGCTGAGTTGTGTTACATTTATGTTTTCGCTGCGAGAATCCACATGCAGACAAAGCTATTTTAGTTTTCACTGGTAATGTGAATATTTGCATAAAAAAAGAGAAAGACCAGGACACAACGTTTCCCTGTGGTATCGTAAGGCATCTGAATTGTCGCTTTGTCAGAAATATATGATTAAGACAGAGTGGTCTTGTATATTCATTGTTTATGTTATAATATTTATATTGTACAAGTACAGCTAGATCATCAGCTTTTTTTCGGGGTAACCTGTTGGCAGCAGCAGAAAGCAATCAAAGTTAAAAATACACATTAATCAAAATGTAAAAACAAAATAAAGAGAACCTTATGACATCGCAGCAAACTAAGCAACGGGCCTTATGTGCTGTGGACCTTCAACGGTTCAGGAAGAGTTTAATGAATATTTTATTATTAAGAACAGTTTTTGAAGAAATTCTTTCAATAACCCATGATTTAAACTTTACTATATATAGATCCAGGACAAAAACATTCATACATATGTAAAAAAAGAAGAAAAATGTTTTTAACTCACAAAATGCCGTTTGTCAGTTTTATGAAAATACAATTTTCTAATTTTAGAGAATACAAGTTGTTTCTCCATTTTTCCTCAGCAATAGAACAAATAAAATATATATAATTTGGTATGCAGAAGGCTACTTTTGGAGAGCCAAAAAAGCCACTAGGCATTGCATCCATATGCATTTTAACATTCTCATTAAGATTATAAAATCCCACAAATTTAGACCATCTGTCCTCTAAGTGTTTCTCAGCATAGTCTAAACTACATAAAGATGAAAAGCTGTTTCAACTTTGTGATATAAGCGGTCATCATACCAAACAGAAAACCAGAGCAAAACAAATATTGTTTTATGTCATACATGCTTTCCAACCGTGACAGATAATCTTTTATTTTTTATGTGTTTATGGAATAAATGATTTGAAAAATGGCCTCAAGACATATGTGCACATAGCAACAAACAAATATGGTGCACCCAACCCTAGTGAAATACAAAAGGGAAAGTCCAAGGCGTTGGTCCAGTTTCCATGGAAAAAGAAAAAGAAGTCTCACATTTTTCTTACGCTCTTTTGATAGCACTTTCGGGTAGTGTGCGTTTTTATGTAGTTTACTTTTAGCCAGAGAAATTCTCCTTCCAAATGCAAATAACCTAATTAATATTAAAATACAGGAGGCATGATTAAATGTTTCAATTTGGTCTTCCGTGATGACTGATATCTTTCTTAAACTGGGTTTCCACAAACTTTTTAGGTTGTGTTGAAGCACAGCAAGTGCAGCCTGTCTCATTTGAAAAGCCAGTCATAGCCTTACACAAATAATAATAATAATAATAATAATAATAATAATAATAATAATAATAATAATAATAATAATAATATTCCACAAGAAAGCGCTGTGTACTAGTAATAGTATGGCTTTTGTACAGCGATTTATGACTTTCGATTTTAAACTTTTGAGTTAAAAAAAAGCAAATAACTAAAACAATAATATGAATCATATAGTTATCAATTTCTGGAAACACTTTAGTTTAAGGATGAGTAATAAACAATCAATGAGGCAGCTGTAGATGTATAAAAAAGGTGTTCTCTAAATAATTAAAAATAAACAGATATAACAGGTTCTAGCAGCAGTGTTCAACAAACATGTATTTGTATCCCCAGACTTCAGCAGCAATAATCTAAACAGTGGGCACTGAAACCTGGTTGAGTACCAGTTGTGCAATTGTATATGAATAAAATGAAACCAAACTAAATGAATATGTAAAGTTGTAGTAAAGCATAAGGTATATAAGGAAACTATACTATAGGAATTTCAAACATCAGTGTCTACTTAGTTTCTTAGTTCAAATGTAACAGAAAGGCAAGGCGGCTTCAAAGAGGAAGGAATTTGAATGCCTGCAGCTGAAACTGCCTTTAAAGAATTCCAAGCCAACAAGGTGTGGTTTGTGATGAAGCTAGAGTACACGAAAGGGTAAGCTATGGAATACTGTAGTAAGCAGGATATGATTGTGAAGATATCACTTATTAGCAATGGTATTAATAAAAAGTAACACAATAGGAGTGTCAGTGGCAGTTGGTCAGTTGACACATTTTTTACACATTTTGTTTATTTACAACTGTAACGGAAATACAATCGAAGCAGTGAAAAACCGGTGATACAAAAAAACAAAAAAACATCAAAAACATTTTAAATAAAGATCTGACATTTGTTGGTCGATCATGACAGCAATGCCCAAACATAAGTCACACAAACCACATAAAACCATAAACAAAGTACTTAACACACAAACTCATTGCAATTAATATACTGGCGGAAATGTGTTTCCATACTTGTAAACACAATTACAGCATCAAAATAGTTAATAATAGAAAGATAACGCAAATAGCAAAGTCACAATCCACATACATTCTTGCAGAGAGAACACGTTTAGTACATGTCACATCACCATATGTTTAAAAACAAAACAATCAATGTATGTAAAAATGACTGATAATTGAATTCCCAATCCATTACATTTACTATGGACTTCGACAGTATATGACTGTTTTATGACAAAAAAGATTAAAGCTGTCAGTCCAACAGCTGTCTTACCTTTACTTGTAAATAAATTCTACCTTCTCTCTTTCTGAAATGTGAGATCGTCAATCACACGGTCATGCCAGCAGGGATTCTTTTCCAGTGCCTTCACGATTCACTTCTGAATAGAGAGAACAGGCAAGTTCTTTGGCCTTTCTTGTCTCTTTGTGTTTCTGGTATCTTTTTAGTCTCTTGATACACGAGAAGCTCCTTTCCACACCAGCTGAAGTTGCACCTCAGAATATATGTGCTCCTTTGATTTGGCTTGCTGTTTCACTGCACTATCAATGTTTTTAAAATCAGCATATCTGTATTTTATCCATGTATGTGTAAATGAAGAGAGATTAAAAAGTAAACACAGCCAACAATACAGGCGATTTGTAACAGCGCTGCCAGCAAGCCAATCTACTGCCTTGCCAATTACATTGAAATTACCTTCTCTTTCTAGAATTTTCTGAGCCCTACCTGTATCTTTTATGGAATCCTTTTCCGTGAACTCCAGCATTCTGAATGAATTCTCTGACAGTCAATCTACCACATTCTCCATTTCTCTTTAAATAACAGTAACACTGTCTGGAATCTAAATACTGTATTTCACTATTGACTTCTTACAGAAGTTCTGCAGTTGGGCAGGATATTATCTGAGAAACTAGCTATCGCATGACTTTCACACATGCTCAGCACAAGCATCATTTCATGACAGTACACCAAAGGCAGCGGAAAGGAATAAACACTGTCCTCAGGGCATCAGATGATTCTAGGGCATTTGCCAAGCACTTCCACCTTTCACTTCCCGAGCTCGTCACCTATCTGACATCAACACACCCTGACCCTAACCCAATACCTAACCTTAAACCTAACCATTAAGAATCACCTGATGCCCTGAAGACAGTTTCTAGTGGATATTCCTTTGTGCTGCACACCGGAGACACAGAGGAGGCTGGCCTCATCTGTGAAAATAAAAGTGATTCATCCAATAAAAAACGGTTTCTAGGGTCAGGTGACTGTTGGCAACTTGCATTAGAGTATTTTGGAGATAGGGAAAACCAACAGAGCCATCCCTCCGTCTAACTGCATAGTGTGAATTTAAGGTGTTGGTATAATCATCATCATCATCCTACTACGACTATATTATTATTATTATTATTAGATCCATTTTTCAAATTAATTTTTTTGTCCCGGTCGGATAACATTACAATTGTTAAATAGTTTCAGTTCTTCTGTTGTTTTTACATTTTTTTAAAAGTACAAACCTATAGCAGTGTGTTCAGCAGTGGTGACTCCAGGATTCTGGAAGAGGGGAGACAAAGGGGTTGCAGATTAGGGACACAGGAAGTGGGGGTGCTGGGGCGTGGCCGCACCCACACATGCTGAAGGAGGGGTGCGGTGGCAGTGCAGCTGCACCAGCAACTTTTATCGTTAACTTTAGTTTATGAATGAGCATTTGCACTGTCTCCAAGAAAGTCATGAATCAACGTTTTAACCGATTAGCACTGCCGTGTGCGTGCCGTCATTTAGTGTTTCAATCAGTTAGAACTAAGCATCGCTATTCGAGGGCGACGTTCATTGTTCCAACCTATCAGCACCAAACACTGTCATTCGAGAGACAGCGTTTACTTACAAATGTGTCCTGACCTAGCAGCTGGTTTTGCTATGATAACTGTGTTTAACAATGTGGGATGGCAAAACATTGAAAATGAACCTCTGTAACTTCCAGAACCACATTTAAACAGTCGAGAATAAAGGATATTTAACTGTTAACATGTGTCAATATATTTCTCAATAAACAAATCATAACCATCCTGCTTTTTTTGTTGTTGTAAGAACCAGTCCACGTTCTGTATACTACTTATTTTAACTAAATTAAACCAAAAAAATACTCTAAACTGTATTTGTAGTGGTGCTGTCTTCTCTGTCGTGTTCCCTTTTATAACTGTTACTGCAGCAGCCCAGGCAAGTGAGGCACAATTTCCATTAGTGGGCTCATACCAGTAGTACTGTATTTGGAATGTGAGATTATTTTTAGTATGGATTCAAGTAGAAAGTGACATGTTATGTTTTCGGTTAGAACTCAGAAGAGACATTCGATCGTTAAGGTATATTAACAAGGTAAGTTTATGTCTGTTTTAATGGAAGTATAACTGTGTTTCTCGCCAGGCATAACAAACTGTCATTTTCATTTTCAGCTTCCAGTAGAAAATAGTTTTCCCATGACCATTGTTGATTGTTACATTTTGAGTTGAATATTGTGTAATTGACCGCAATGTAACGGAGGAGTTCCAAAATGTAAAAAAGGCAAGACATTTATAAAGGAGGGAGTTGGTGAAACTACCAAGAGATAAAATAATTCAAATAAAAACAAAATCGAAACAAATCAATTTACAACGGTACTGACTTCAATCTTCCTTTTACTCGAAAGAATTACTCACAGATGAGATACAAGCAACGCGACTAGCTCAATTGCTAACAGGTTTTTGCTCTGTATCCCCAGATTGCGATTTAAATAGCGCTCCTTTTAATGCAAACACGTAAGATAATTAATATTTCAAATCGTTTCTTTGTTAATTCTACATGTTGCTATTTGTTAAGAATTTTACCAAATCACAGAGAGAAGAAAGCCACCAGTTTTCATTAAGGAATGTAGAGCTACAAAATATTTGAGCTCGATTTAATCCAGCCCGTGGTTAAAAGAAGCTAACTATAGCTTTAAAAGGCAGGTAGAGAGAACATAAATACATATAAAAATCTACCAACCCTATATTAATAAGTAACAGTTGCTACTAAATGCCAAGCAGTTGTGCACTGTAACTTTGTAACTTTGTTTCCTAATGAGTCTTCACAACCAATGTACAAAAGGCAGGACTTTCCCGATTAGCATGGGTGTCTGGAACATGTTTTCAGGTCTGGTCTGTGTACGTTAGGCACCAGCACAATTTATAAGAACATAAGAACATAAGAAAGTTTACAAATGAGAGGAGGCCATTCGGCCCATCTTGCTCATTTGGTTGTTAGTAGCTTATTGATCCCAGAGTCTCATGAAGCAGCTTCTTGAAGGATCCCAGGGTGTCAGCTTCAACAACATTACCGGGGAGGTGATTCTAGACCCTCACGATTCTCTGTGTAAAAAAGTGCCTCCTATTTTCTGTTCTGAATGCCCCTTTGTCAAATCTCCATTTGTGACCCATGGTCCTTATTTCTTTTTTGAGGTGGAAAAAGTCCCTCGGATCGACATTGTCAATACCTTTTAGAATTTTGAATGCTTGAATTAGGTCGCTGCGTAGTCTTCTTTGTTCAAGACTGAATAGATTCAATTCTTTTAGCCTGTCTGCATATGACATGCCTTTTAAGCCCGGAATAATTCTGGTCGCTCTTCTTTGCGCTCTTTCTAGAGCAGCAATATCCTTTTTGTAGCGAGGTGACCAGAACTGAACACAATATTCAAGATGAGGTCTTACTAATGCATTGTACAGTTTTAACATTAATTTCCTTGATTTAAATTAAACAGTTTTCACAATGTATCTGAGCATCTTGTTGGCCTTTTTTATAGCTTCCCCACATTGTCTAGATGAAGAAATTCCTTCTCCAATATCAGTATCTCCCATATGATATTTATAATTCACATTTTTATTTCCTACATGCAGTAACTTACATTTTTCTCTATTAAATGTCATTTGCCATGTGTCTGCCCAGTTCTGAATCTTGTCTAGATCATTTTGAATGACCTTTGCTGCTGCAACAGTGTTTGCCACTCCTCCTATTTTTGTGTCGTCTGCGAATTTAACAAGTTTGCTTACTATACCAGAATCTAAATCATTAATGTAGATTAGGTATAGCAGAGGACCTAATATTGATCCTTGTGGTACTCCACTGGTTACCACACTCCATTGTGAGGTTTCTCCTCTAATCAGTACTTTCTGTTTTCTACATGTTAACCACTCCCTAATCCATGTACATGTGTTTCCTTGAATCCCTACTGCTTTCAGTTTGAGAATTAATCGTTTATGCGGGACTTTGTCAAAAGCTTTCTGGAAATCTAAATAAACCATGTCATATGCTTTGCAATTATCCATTATCGATGTTGCATCCTCAAAAAAATCAAGCAGGTTAGTTAGACACGATCTCCCTTTCCTAAAACCATGTTGACTGTCTCCCAGGATACTGTTACCATATAGGTAATTTTCCATTTTGGATCCTATTATAGTTTCCATAAGTTTGCATATAATAGAAGTCAGGCTTACTGGTCTGTAGTTACCTGGTTTAGTTTTGTTTCCCTTTTTGTGGATAGGTATTACGTTTGCAATTTTCCAGTCTACAACCCCTCTATCAAGAGACTGTTGCATGATCTTGATTAGCGGTTTGTGAATAACTTCTTTCATTTCTTTGAGTACTATTGGGAGACTGTCATCCAGCCCAGGGGATTTGTTTATTTTAAGAGCTCCTAATCCCTTTAACACTTCTGCCTCGGTTATGGTAAAATTATTTAAAACTGGATAGGAACTGGATGACTTGTGGGGCATGTTGTCTGTATCCTCTTTTGTAAAAACTTGTGAAAATTAATCATTTAATATATTTGCTATTTTTTTTTCTTCATCTATGATTTTGCCATTTGTGTCTCTTAGACATTTAACCTCCTGTTTGAATGTTCTCTTGCTGTTGTAATATTGGAAAAACATTTTGGAATTGGTTTTAGCCCCCTTAGCAATGTTCATTTCTATTTCTCTCTCGGCCTTTCTAACTTCCTTTTTGACTTGTGTTTGCAGTTCTGTGTACTCTTTCTGTGTATGCTGGTTGTGTATGCAGTATGCTGGTTGCGTACTTGGATGGTGTTTTACGTGACGCCCCGCTCCCAGAGCCGGTGGCCACACAGTTGCGATTATTATTGCACACATTGCTCCAGATCTCCGGCCTGGACCTGAGTCTGGCGGGCCTAGTGGTTGCGCACAGACAGCTGTGGCTGTCACAGCGCGGGTGCCTGACGCTGATAAGGCCGCACTCTTGGACGCGCCTATATCACCAGGCCATACCTTTGGCCCAGCAGTGGAGGAGATCCTGCAGCGGTCTCTTCAGGAACATGAGGCGCTGAGACAGGTAGCCGCGTTGCTCCCTCCCCCACCTCCGGCACGGGACAGGTCGAGCTGCTGGCAACCTTTCTCGACGCGGACAGTCACCAGGATGGTGGCAGTTCTCACAGGCCCGCCAGGTGACCTTAGGCATCCCCTATAGGCCTCATCTCAGGCAAAGGGCAGGACACTCCCACAACATAGTGGCCGTGGCTGTGGCCAGCCCACGCAGCAACACCCTAGTAGGCGGTTCCCGGGCATCCGCCATAGGCAACCGCCTCTACCAACCCTGCCTCAGCCTCAGCTGCCCGAGTAGGGCCCCTGAGGGCTGGCGGCCTCAGACCCAATTCATGGCACAACAGCTGCACTACTGGCACTTCAATGCGCGAGTGCTCGCAACCATACATTACGGTTACGCGCTTCAGTTTTGTTTGGGACCCCCTCCTTTTCGCAGAGTCATGACTACGTATGTGATGGATATGTTTCAGGCCTTGGTGCTCCAGACCAAAGTGGCCGCCTTGCTGGTCAAGTGTGCCATTCGTCTCGTAGATCCCACCTCTCTCAGAGAGGGTTCTACTCAAGAAACTTTTTTGTGCCGAAGAGGGACGGTGGTTTTTGCCCCATCCTGGACCTGTGGTTCGTCAACCGGTTTCTGAAACAAAAAGGTTTCAGAATGCTGACATATCGTCACACTTATATCCCAAATGCGACAGGCACCGTCAGCTGACAGTATGTCTTATGTGTGCGGCGGCCCTGTGCTGGTGGAGGATTCCCTCTCACCTGCGCCAAGGAGTCAGAATGGGAGTGGTCTACAACTGTAGGGTGGTGACGACGGATGCCTCAGATTGGGATGCTGACTCTGAAGGCAGAGGAGTCAGCGGGCCCTGATCGGGCTGTTGGACGTCCCTGCATAGCAATATGCTGGAGCTACAGGCGGTGTTCCTTGCCCTCCAGCACTTCCTACCCATGGTACGGAACAGACATGTGCTGATCCACATGGACAATACGTCAATGGTGGCGTATGTCAACCACCAGGGTGGCTTTCGGTCCCTGAGGTTGCATCGCCTAGCCTTCAGGCTCCTGATTTGGGCACAACGGAACCTGCTGTCCCTTGCAACGCATGTTCCAGGCGTGGAGAATCGCACAGAGGACTTCCTCTCGAGAGAGGGCCCTCATCCGTCAGAGTGGCAGCTCCATCCTGAGGTGGTGGAGCGCATTTGGGAATAGTTCGGGAAGGTGCAGGTCGATCTCTTCTCGACGGAGATGACATACTCCCGCTGTGGTACTCCCTCCACCTCTGCGGCGGTCCACTCTGCTTCAATGCCCTAGCCCATCTATGACCCAGAGTGCTCCTTACGCTTTCCCGCATCTGCCTTTACTCCTGGCCTTTCTTGAAAAGGTCTTGTCAGAGAAAGCGTCAGTTCTCCTAGTGGCCCCCAGGTGGCCCAGGAGAATCTGGTTTTCAACCCTGTGCCAGCTATTGAACGACCCGCCCTGGGAGATCGTGCTTCACTGAGATCTCCTCAGCCACGTAAGAGGCACACTTTGGCACCCGGAGTTGGGCAGGCTCCAGTTATGGGTCTGGCCCCTGAAAGGGACCGCTGGTCAGCCTTAGGGCTGTCAGACGCTGTAGTGGGTACACTGCAGAATGCTAGGGCGCATTCCACTAGGTCGCTGTACTCCTATAAGTGGAAATATTTTCAAGATTGGTGCCATTCTAATGGTCATGATCCAATCTCCTGTCCCATGCTTGTCATCTTGCAGTTTCTGCAAAATCTGCTTCAGGCTGGTAGATGACATTCCACACTGAAGGTATACCTAGCTGCTATTTCTGCTTGCCATGCCCCCATTGACTCAGTGTCCCTGGACGCATAGGAGGGCTACTCTCCCCGAATGGAGCCTTGAGATTGTATTGGAGGCTCTCACGCAGGCCCCGTTTGAGCCTATATACTCCATTGAGTTGAAGCACTTGTCCATGAAGACAGCCTTCTTCTTGGCTATCACCTCTGCAAAGAGGGTTAGTGAGCTGCAGGCATTGTCTGTGCATAGCTTCTGCGTGGAAACCCTGCTTTTCTCCCCAAGGTGGTTACAGCCTTCCACATGAATCAGTCTGTAGAACTGGTGTCCTTTCATCCTCCACTGTTTGCTTCGGAGGAGGATAGGAAGCTGAACCTTCTCTGCCCATCTCGGGCATTGAGATGTTATATATGTTAGCTAGGACGAGAGTGCTGAGTCAGTCTGACCAGCTCTTCGTCTGCCATGGAACATGGACCCTGGGACAGCCCTTTCGAGGCAACGACTGTCGCGTTGGATTGCGGACACAGTCTTGACTGCATATGATGGTGCTGGCTCACCCCCGCCTGGGAGGGTAGCCGCACATTCCGCAAGAGGTGTGGCTAAGTCATGGGCCCTCTTTCGAGGTGTCTCCATGGCGAAGATTTGTGATGCGGCTAGCTGGGCTACCCCACATACTTTTTCAGGTTCTATTGCCTAAACTTGATAGATTGCCCTCTGTGGGCACTAGGGTCCTTGAGGTTGCACGCTTACACCACTGACCTTGGTCAGGCAGGGCTAGGCGTCCCTCATATTCTGCCGTTCTTTTCTCCCTCGCGACGTCTCTGGTACACGTTTTCCCCTAGCGATGTTTTGGTGGCCATCTTCGAATTGAAAGGGAACATTAGTTTACCTATCGTAAACCTGGTTCCCTGAAAGAGAAGATGGCCACCAACCGCGAGGTCGCATCGGTCGACATCACAGTTTCGTCGCCGAAAAGAGAGTGAGGCTCCCCTGCATGACATTTATGTACCCTCGGTAGGTGGAACCGAGGGGGTCACTGAGGGGAGGGGGCCTATCGGCAGCTTTGTTAGAAAGAGCTCAGTAACACCTACCAGTAGGCAGGCATATATCCTGTAATGATGTTTTGGTGGCCATCTTTTCTTTCAGGGAACCAGGTTTACGGTAGGTAAACTAACGTTCTGAACCCTGGTCTTGGAGCACCCAATATACTCTGTGCCTCTGCTGGTTTTTGTTCCAACCGAGCTGCTCTCAATTACTTCATTCAACCCTTAACTAATAATCTGCCTAATCAGAGCCTTAAAATCATGTTAAAGAGTTAGGGTTTCAAGTTAAGTATAAAAGTGTATAAGGAACTTGAATCCTCCAACATTTTATAAGATGAACTATTCAAAAAGTAAAATTAAGCAAATTATTAGTTAACTTAAGGGTTAAATTAAGCAACTGAGAGCTCGGCTGGAACAAAAACCAGCAAGGAACAGGGTAGAAAACCACTGATATAACTTATATTGTCATTAAACAGCCTTTGGGGAATAGAAACACTTGATACCATTTGATAGTTATGATGTAAATGTTATGTAATGAAAGTAGAAATGTAAAGTTATGATTTTCTAAAAGTGGAAAGTCTAAGGAGAGTATGTTAGAATGTTCTAGTAGAGTTTATAACATGCTTTTGTCCCTTGGTAACTGGTGTTTCTGTTGTGAATTCACTTGCAATACAATACTTCTGCAATACAAATCACAACTAAATCAGCTTCCATGTTCGTTCTCTATGCTTTGCAGCTAACCTCCAAATTGTGTCCAAGCTCCTGCTACACAGACCGTGACGTCAGACGCAGACTCCCGTCCGCAATCTAGCCGTCAAAAAAGTATCGTGAACGCAGGTTGTGTCTATGTGGGTACGCGTGCAGCTGTAGGGCACCTCAAATGCCGACTGAGATAAACAACATATTACTGAAATGACATCTAAGATAGCCCTCTTATAAATGTTTTACTGTTATTTTTAATAATATACGTTTTTATTTTATTTTTGTGTCCGGCTTTGAAAATGTTTCTTTGGGTGGAAGCAAAAGTAAATATGACATCTGTCTGATCTCTATCTAGCTAACTTAGTATATTTGCAGTGTTAGTGTTGCTTTATCATTATTTTGTTTATTATTATTCGAGTACTTCGTTTTTGTGTGTGTGTAAACGATGGATAAGTATTTTGCTGTAGTCAATGGTTATTATTTAATGGTTTTAATTAAACTACAAGCGTTAAAATAGAAAGTTGTTGGATACATGCACAATTTATAGTCATTCCTTGTAGGGTACATAGGGTTAAGGTCCCTCATCCCAGAGGGAACCAAGAAAGTCCCAGAAACGACGTGGGAGTCTGCGTTGGCTAATGCACTATTGCAGAAATACGATTTTTGATGAGGATGGTTGTGTTTATAAAACAAACAAAAAAAAAAAAAAAAAACAAGAAAAAACACTCATGGTCGGTTGTCAAAACGAATCTATCTTGGAACAAAATGTTGTTCTTGAGAAAAAAGTCAATACCACAATGACAAAAATCCACCACCGGGGAAAGAAACACAGTAAGATATATTATATAACTTATATATGTTTGCTAGACCAAAACATAGTTGTGTCTGCCTGATTAGTTAGGCCTGATCTGCCAAAGTGGCGATCGATTAGATTTGTACTGGAGAGAGAGAGAGAGAGAGAGAGAGAGAGAGAGAGAGAGAGAGAGAGAGAATTTGAAGAGTAAGAAATGGAGTTACAGAGCATGAGAATGTGAGAAATGCATGCTGTATTTGTTGTTTAGTTTGAAGCAGTAAGAGTTGTGAAACAAAAGCCAGAAATCACATTTTTTTGAAAATCCTGCCCCTTTTTTCTACCAGTTTTTTTTTTTTTTTTTATCAAGGTCATTTCAAAAGACATAATTCTTACTGATTGAAAGCTAAATTAAAACTTTTTGTTTTTTATTTTTCAAGGTCAATAAACTCATGTTGGCATGTATAAAAATTGGTTGTGTTGAATTCTAAATCATAAAACATACTGACCCCTTCACTAAAGAACATGTTCACTTAAAATTTGGGTAGGGAGCCAAATTAACCCTCTGTTAGTAACTCCTGGAACAAACACTGCATTTCAAAAACTATGTTTGTTAACTAACATCATGTGTGATTTATCAAGCTGGTCTATCTGGTAAAATGACAAGTTGTAAGTGAAGTAACTTCTGAATTTATTTTTCTACAAAATCAAGTTCAAATGGATCTGAGAGCATGTACAGCCCTAAAGCTTCTAGGCGGTCCCCAGGCCCCTGGCCAAAGATTGGTTTTGCCCCAGGAGTTTCAGTCAAAATTATCATTGGCCACTTTCACCTACGAGTACTTGTACACATATATGAACGGAACCTACAAGTTCTGCACCAAACTCGTCCAGTGTCGTCTGCGTTTTTATGACCCCCTTTCCTGTGCATAAATGAATAAACACTAATATAATATGAACACTGCATACAGCAGCTGGGTTTCTTACGGTTTGGTGGCACATTTTTTCATTGAGGTATGACACAGACTCTGCAAATAATTACTTAAATGGGGCCTGTTAAGATGTTACCACAACACCATAGACTAGCTTACAAGCTCACAAAACAAAAAATGAAATAAGGAAATCCATTAATACCCCCCCCCCCCCAACAATAAAACAGTTTTGTTTAATATTATAGGCACCTTTTTTTACTACCAGGTGGTACAAGTAGCATGTCCAGTTTTGTTCCTTTCTGACTTCTGTACTCACACTTCAACCAAAAGTCATTACTGACAATGAGTCTGAGTAGCTTTGAAATATGTTTTACTCTGAGTGGCTGTAAAGGTAAGAAGGCTAACCAGAGATTGGATAATGTTTTGTTGGGTGGATTATTTCTCATGTACGGTTGCCTCCTGGGAGATGTAGTTTTTAGTGGAAATTGTTTGGGATGCATACAAAGCGCTAATCTAAATTTTCTAATCTGACTTTTTCTAACCTGACAGAAAGAAAACAATGAATTGTTATGATCTGCAATAAATACACCCAATGTTTAACTTTGTAATTGTGATTTGCTAATATATTCAATTGGTTTAACTGCTTCAGAGCTGCTATGTCTGTTTTTCACACTGGAAATCTGGTAACCCCATATACTGTATACATGAGGAGCAACAGTCCTTCGAACCATATTTATTTTACATGTTATTCTGTAGATTATCTCTAGATTCCCAGGACATTCTATCATAGCACTAAATAAGGAATGTTATCCAAATTCGGAAACAATTTTTGTGTGGCATTGATTGTTTGTCTGGTACTTGGCTAAAAGGGCCACACCAAAGTTTTTGAAAAAGATTATTCAGTCAGTTTTTTTAAACATATACATAACATGCTTAGGAAAGTTTTTTTTTTTTTTTTTCAGCACCAAGGGGCCTAGGGCTGTGTGGAATTATAAACCCCCCTTTAAACATGGACATCTGTCTTAATTCACCAACTGTTTATTCAAACAGCTCTTGGAAAAAGAGTAGTAACTGATCTCAGGAAAGGTAGTCAATTGAGCAGGGGGAGCACATTTTCAATTGCCCACAGTTCATGAAAAGGTTATGCAGCTTTGGTACTAAGAACTGGGAATGGTTAGTGAAACAAAAAAATCAGCCATACACAGGCAAAGTACAAGGTACAAATTCTTGGCTGCATTTCAGGCCTTGATTAACAGCGTTATATGAGGAGCAGCTGTAGATTAACACAAAGTAATCAGAGACAGCAGGAAACCTGTTAAGGTCATACTGCAGAGTTAGCCCCAGCGTCCTTTGAAACGTACAAGTTTATGAGGTGTTTGCAATCTAGGCAAGAAGCAAGACTTACCAAGAAGTCTCTCTTTTTTTTTTTTTTTTTTTTTAGCATGTAAGGGTTTACTAACACTACCATTTTGTAAATAGTTTTGAAAAATAGTCATGGATGATTGAGAATGCAAAATCTTACTGTAATCTTATTGGAAGTTATAGAAATAGGGAAGAATGAGATTTAGGCACTCCTTTAGTTTTGGTACATAGTACTTCTGTTTTTAATAAGAACAGTGGCCTGATGTGACCTTGATGTATAACACATGAAGTTGTTTTTCAGCATGTTTATGGAAATATTGTGAATAGTATACTCTATTTATGAAGGTCCAGGTGTTGACTTTAATCTTAAGCCAGAAACTCAATGAACCACATTTTTGACAAATTAACTGTGCAGTCGCAGAGCTGCCAGAGTCTTGATTACCTGTCCAATAAATTAACTTCTGATGTCAGGTCTAAGAACAGATGGATCATGCTCATCTTTGTAAACATAATTTGGATGCATTTAAATTTTACATTACACAGCATACAGTATATATTTTAGAGTCAAATGATCAGTGCCATCATGTATCTGTATCCACTCTCTGACCCACTCGATAACTGAAATGCCAGATCCGTCTTTTGGGGATTTTTTAAAGCATCTCACAACAACAGCTGCTTCTGCTGCTTCGTCTTCCTGAATTTTATTCTTGGAAAGTTGGCTGGCCATGTGGTTTTTTTTGAGAAGTTGCTGAAAGTTTCCTGGAGAAGTACAAATTAAAAAATGGTTCAAGAAAATTTTCCAGTGTTTACCGGCCTTGAATAATAAATACACATTTTAATCACAAGCACAGGCTGTTTGCCCAATAATTCATAGTGGGCAAACCTTAGATCTTCAAAATGTTACATGCATATCAGAGATGAATTAAAATAAGTTGTGTTCATCAGCAGATTGCAGCTGTAAATAATTGTAATCCCCAGATGAACAATGTAAAACACAAGCGGTCCATCCACGATTGAAATGGAAATCATTATTTAAAGAATCGGAATCCAACAAAATTAATCTCAAAAAAATATTTCTTCTTTAAATAAATCATCATTGTGCATTGCTAAAAATTTGTAACTTCAAACATTCAATCACCTTCCTCATTTGGTATACAACACTCATGACACTTTTTGTTCATTTGACTCTGACTAGATTATCAGAAATCAATTTACCAAACAGCATTTTCATAACTTGTGTCCACAGTGCACCTGCTCAGGTGGCAGAGCAGCAGAGTCCTGACTCATCTCTATATGGACAAAAACATCCCTTATTCAAGGCAACTTGTCATTTGCATTGCTTGTTGTCTAATTGCATAGGCAAGAAGTCAATCACTAAATCAATCAATCAACTTTTATTTAATAAAGCACCTTCCACAAAAACAATGCCTCAAAGAGCTTAACATGGCTAAAACAGAAAATACAAGGAGGAAATACAATAATTACAGTAAATGAAAATACATTAGCAGGAGAGTAAATGCATAAATAAATAGATAAAACAGAAGTAAATAAAAACAAGATCAATAAAATAATAAGAATGCAATGAAATTAAATGCATAAATAAGTAGATAAAACATATAAATAAAAACATAGATGATAAAAAAAACAGTAATTTTAAGATAAAGATTACAAAAATGTGTCATTAGTCTTATTTTAAAAGCTGCAACTGTTGGTGCTCCCCTTACAGAAAAGGGCAAATCGTTTCATAATTTAGAGGCCCTGTAACTGAAAGTTTTGCCACTAGTATTAGTTTTTAAAATTTTGACAATAGTGAGCAGCCTGGCATCCTGGGATCGGAAAGGCCGTCTAAGAACATATGGAATTAGAAGCTTATTCATGTAAGAGGGAGCCAGATTATGTAAAACTTTGTAGGTTACGAGTGGAAGCATAAAATCAGCCTGAAACCGAACTGGAAGCCTATGTAGGGCTGCCAGTACAAGTGTAATATGGTCATACTTTCTTGTTTTACTTAAAATTTTGGCAGCAGCATTTTATACAAGTTGCAAATGGGATAAAACTTGACTTGAAATGCCGGCGAATATATTCTAGATATTACAAAGGCATAAATCAGTCTCTCTGCATCTTGTATGTCTTATTTTGGCAATATTTCTACTCTCCAAAAGAAAGAACTGGGTCAAAAAGTTTCTCATTTCAGCCTTCAGTGCAAAAAGGCAGATGGTTGGTCTTACTTAATTTTTTTTTTTTAAACTAGCAACACTACCTGTTTTATCTGAGTTTAACAATAGGAAGTTTTTTGACATCCATAGCTTAATGTCAGCGAGGCATATACTCAGAATATTTACAGCTGCAGTGTCACCTGGTTTCAGAGATAGGTATAGTTGAGTGTCATCGGCATAGAAGTGAAAGCTTACAACATGTCTGCGAACAGTATTGCCCAAGGGTGGCATAAAAAAAAAAAAAAAAATCGGTCGTAGAACGAAGCCCTGCGGGACACCACATGTGATTTCAGATAGAAGAGAGGTGTCATCCCCAATTTTAACATATTGTAACCTATTTGAGAGATAGGGTTTAAACAAAGACAGAACACTTCCAGAGAGTCCTATGAGGACATTTAATCAGAATTAAATGATCAATAGTGTCAAACGCTGCACTTAACTCTAAATTAATAAGAACTGAGGGGAGGCCCATATCTGAAGATAGTAGCACATTGTTTACCACTCTTATAAGGGCAGTTTCAGTACTATGACCTGGGCAAAAATCTGACTGAAATTTCTCATAAACATTATGTACGGCAAGAAATTAGTGAAGCTGGTTTGCTACTGCCCTCTCCAAGACTTTAGATAAGAAGGGTAGATTGGAAATAGACTTATAGTTGTTAAGAACATTTAGGTCTAAAGTAGTTTTTTTAAAGCATGGATTGTACCACAGCACCCTTAAATGAACTTAGAACAAAACCAGGTGAAAGAGCATTGTTAATAATGCTTAAAATGGTAGTATCAGTCATATAGAATTCCTCTTTAAGTAATCATGTGGAAACAGGATCTGAAACACAGGTAGCAAATTTTGTCTTAATAACCTAGTCAGTTAAGTCTAACCTGATTAATCAGAGAAAAGGCTACAAAAGACTGCCCTGGGGAAGTACCAGGACCTGAGGAAGTAATATTTTGAATGTTAGAGGATGAATGCTCTAAGCTGGGTTCTGAAATCTGATTTCTTATATCATTATTTTTCCTGTTAAAATGATTCATAAAATCATCACTGCATGCTGGTAATCCTGTACTTAATAAAGGCTCTTTGTGCTTGTTTGTTAGTATAGCTATTGTATCAAAGAGAAATCGAGGGTTATCTATATTTGTTTCTATAAGGGCTTAGTAATAGGCTGATCTAGCTGAGGACAGTGCAGCCTTATAGTTCAACAAACTGTCTTTCCAAGCAAGACAGAAAACCTGTAGATTGGTGCTTTTTCATTTTTGTTCAAATTTACGACATGTTTGCTTAAATATACTTGTTGTATCATTGAACCATGGTGAGAATCTTTTAGAAACAACTTTTATTTTAATAGGTGCAATGGTATCCAAAGTATTACTTAGGTTGATGTTATAGTTATCAACCAGCACAACCACTGATGCTGACTGAATAAAGGCTGAGGTTGATAATACTTCTAGGAATATAACAGTGGTGTTGGAATTGAGAGATCAAGTTTTTATAAGTTGTTGCATAGGTATTATTGGATTTGGTATTAATAGTTAAAAATAATAGCACAGTGATTTGAAACTGCAAAATCAGAAATATGCAGGTTCTAGAGGTCGTCACCAAGCGTGATAATTAAGTCCAGTGTGTGGCCAGGGATAGGGGTCGGGCCACAGACATGCTGGGTAAAGACAACAGAATCAAGAAATAACATAAAATCTTTTCCAAGGGGATATAGCTTTACATCTACGTGTATATTAAAATCACCTAACTTCACAATCCTGTCATACTTGACAGCAAGTGTTGATAAAAGTTCACCAAACTGAAATGAAACAGAGAGTTGGATCTGGGAGGATGATAAATAACTACAACCTGAATAGGGGTTGGACCACAAACAACAAAGGATAGAATTTCTAATGATGAACAACCTTCTGTGATCTCATTTTTAGGATCAAATTCCTTGCCGAAAATTGTGGCAATGCCACCACCACGACCCACAGAATGTGCCTTCTGAAAGAAAGAAAAAACAGTGGGATAGGCCTCTACTAGTGTTATATTATTATCCTGCTTCAACCAGGTCTCAGCTGAGGTTATAATATCTATATTTGATTCCAAAATAAAGTTGTTGATTAGAAGAGATTTATTACGCAGAGACCTTGTGTTTAATAACGCTAGATGAAGAGGGGTTGATGCAGGACTAATAGGCTTGTCACTAGCTGAAATATTAATTTTAATTAGATTCTCGGAACATGAACCCTGGAAGAGGGCAGGAGATTGATAATGGGGGACTGATATTTCTTCAATTAAATGTTTTGGTTGTAAAGTTTGAATACAAAGCTGAGTTTTGTGAGTTGCTTCATCAAATGACATAGCAATTAATGCTGTGCTTACATGGGCAGGGGGTGGTTGAACTGAAGAGATAGGGATGCATGTAAAATTAGTATGTCATGCATTATTACAATAGTTCTCTATGTTTTGTGTTAATATGAATGAGCCTTTCCTATTTGGTTGCAGACCATCTCTTTTAAAGAACTCAGGTCTTTCCCAAAAACTATCCCAATTATCGATGAAACCTAGGTTCTCTAAGGCACACCATTTAGCGATTCCGAGAGAAAAGTCTACTAAAGGCTTCACTTCCCCTCCTGACTATGGGAAGAGGGTCAGAAATAATTATATTGTTACATAGTTTTTTTGCTTTTAGACAGAGTGATTTAAAATGAACCTTAGGAATCTCTGATTTTTTTAAAATCTAATATCATTTTTTCCCCACATGAATAATCAGCCCAAATACTTGACCACGGTTACCAACCAGGTTTTCCAATTTAGCAGCAACATCCACGACTCTAGAAACAGGACAGCATTCTACAGACGCCCCTTCAGCATGCCACACTTAGCATACACACACACATCTGAATAATGTGTTAAAGATTGCTTAATGTCATTTCACCATTCATTTCTGAAGCGCCCAGGGAAACTGAGCACAGATGGTCCTATTTTGGAGTGAATGCAAAGGCAATTTTTCTGAGATGATTAAATCAATTACCATGATATAAAACTTGCAAAAAAAAACATTGCAAATGGTTTCCATTTGAAGACCCCAGTGCAGCAATATTTCAGTGTTGTTATATACATGTGAGTATAAAGGGCCTGGAGTAGAAACTAGAAAAATGTGATATTGTAAGGACAGCTAGGAAGGCACTGCAAGGTGTTTAAATTGCTTCAGGAATAGGCTGCCCATCTTCACTGATTATTACCTCCAATTACTGGGTGAAAGTCATAAGTATACAGTGAAGTCTGTGTTCACTTTTGAGACTATTCCTTGTGAAACATGTAACTTTGCTGTCTTGTATACAGAAGTACTTGTCACTATTTGTATAACAAATTAGTCATATAAGGGAAAGCCCTGTTATACAAAAATGCTTTTTTTACAAATAACATATAGTAAATGTTCACTGGTATCAACAACATCTGGAATTAACATTGGCTTAGAATTTAGTTCCTAAGGGTAGTTGGTCTAATTTCGAAAGTAGTAAATAACCCAGCTGGATTTGGAATACATGTTGCTACTGGTTTTCATTTATGTTTAACAAATGCCTTAATGATGAAACCAATCTTACCTAATACATTCTTTAAAAAAGGAACATTTGCAATTCATTATAGAAGACCTAATTTACATTTTTTTTTTTTTTACGTGTGGCTCCAATCAATGTAATGTAATGTGTTGTGACACAGGAAAACTAAACAGTGTGATTACTTGATGGTCCAATAGTTAACACACCTACCATTAATAACTATTATGCTCACATTCCTAATAAAGGGTTTGTTTTTAATTAGTTTTTTATTGTGATTTAATAACTGTTACAAGACTTTAAAATGCTTAGATGGCGACAGTTAATATAATGTTAAAACTGTACAAGATATTACTTAAATGCATTGTTTCTTTTCCAACACAACTACAATAGAGAACACATGTTTATTTATAGAAATGATAGTAAAACAAATTTATGGATCTGTCAAGTATGAATGGTGATAGATGGCATTTTTTTAAATTTTATTTAAAAAAAAAAAAAAAAAAAAACTTCCAACTTGGTAAAGGCATGTCTGCGTGCTGTGCATACAATCAGGGGAGTACAGGTTTTCATCCTTGCTGTGCAACGGTTTCAGTGATGAACAATGCAGGCTCAGTGAATCATAACCACAAACTCTTCTCAAGAATGACCGAATAACCTTCCAAACCATTAAGTGGTTAGTCTGTTATAGTTTTACCATCATTCATTCATTAATTGGCAACAGAACTGTATTATTGAATAATCATCGAAATCCCTTAGTAACGACCAAATTTAAATAAACTTAAACAAACTGTAATGAAAATTCCAAAGCATTTGTATTGTGTTGTGCAATTCTCCCCAGGGTTGTGATTTTTGAAGAGTTAGCACTGGCAGTTGACACGAATTGGATAACTCCAATCTATAAAAAGCGGACAGGTCAAAGTCAGATTATGCCAGTTTATCCACTCAGCGGCCCATACTTAGGCACTAACAGCTGTTTCATTAGTACCTTGCCCTGTGATAACATTTCAGCTTTCTGAGGTTTTAATGTAGTTATTAGTACTGAATGAAAAGAAACTTTTCTTTTCAAATCACTGTTTTATTAAGTATACTTAACAGTAATGTTACTTGGGTTGTGTATCAAGTAAAATGATAACAAGAAGGTGATTTAATCCAATAAGCAAACTTGTGAGTAACAAATTATAGTTGACAATATATAGGCTTAAACATATACATTATAGAGATAAATGTCTTAATTAAAACCATGAGATGACAATATATAGGCTTAAACATACAAATTATAGAGATATATGTCTTAATTAAAACCATGCTCATGCTGAATGTATGATGCCTTTCAACATTCTTAAAAGTAATTTTTACATTATGCCTGTACAATAAAATATGTATACAAATCTGGTTTAACGGTGTGAAGTGTTGACTTGTTCTTTGGGAGTAGTTAAAGAAATAGTGTATAAGAAAAGTGTTCCTAAAAGGAACCATGTCTTGCCAGTGGTTGTTAATGTAACATCTGGTGTGTGTTTCCTGGTTACTGGGGTTTCTCAGGTAATATCCAACCCCTATCCCCAACCTACAGGGGGTGGTTCTGATATTACACAGTTTCCAATGTCTTACACATTCCAATGTGATACACATTGTATCTGCCATAATTCATGCAATGTACTACAATTCTAAACACTATTCCTGTAAATTGCCATATACGCTTGAAAAAAGGTAAAGCCTTGGCCGACTGCTCTTATCCAAATAACCGCTCTGATTTACTGCCAAAAAATTAATAAGCACCCTGCAATACTGATATTATTTAGAAATTGCCATTGAAAATGAACATTTCTTCTCAACTGACTTACCTCCTTAAATATTGACTGATTGATTGATTGATTGACTGAAGAGCCCTCATGCTATTTGTTTATAACACTACCCTTGCTTATTGCCAAAAACTGGAATACAGTAGGTTTCTCCTTATATAAGTTTACTATGGTATTTTTGCATGGTAATTTTGCACATTTACTATGCTTTTTCCATGGTAGTACCATATATTAACCATCGTTTGGTTTACCATGTTTATTAATATGCTTTACCTCACTGTTCTTTACATTGCTTTCCTACTCTTTACCATGCTTTCACTATGCTTTATTATGTTTTGCTATGCTTGTACTATGGTAAACTTTCATAAGGGTTCTCTTATTTATTTTCCCTAAATAGAGTTACTTTACTACAACATGTGCTAAATCCAACACGGATCATAATTAAAAAAAAAAAAGCTTCAGTTGAAAATGTATTTTACTGATGACAACTCTCAAAATCCTTATGACAGCCCTATATATTTTTTAATACTGCTACTGCAGCAGCAGTCACACCAGCCAAGCCATAACTTATCAGTTTTATGTACAGTATGCAGTGTAGAAACAGCAAAGTGAAACACAGATTTTATTTGGTAAAGTTTCAGTTATCATTTGTGCTGTGCTCCTCACTCCCCACCCCCTGTTCCCAACCCCAAGAATTTGCTGCTAGAGTAATAAAGAAACATACACTGTAGATCCTGATATTTAGTAAATCATGACATTATACAAATGCAATTTTACCTTGTCTGGTTTCATCATTGTTTGGCCTCTGGGAGATGCATGTTAAGTTACAAAAGAGCTCCAGTGTTGTAGTGAATTATCTAGGAAATCATTTTGATGGGTCACTGGGGTGAATACTTTTCTCTTGTTTAAGGTTGCAAATAATCTGGCAGGTCTAAATGTTTTGAACCAGAAACACCACCAAAGTATGATATTTTGCAAAATGAGGCAGATACATTAGTAAGGAATGTAATGGCAGAAAGGTGAGGGAAAGTGGTCAAGGATATATTAAAAAAATATGACGGACCTAAGGAGAAACAACAAGTAATTATCTGAGTTAGTGTTTTATTAACACTATAGGTGCACCTACTCTATGTACTTCCCCTAGTGATACATGCAAGGGGTACCATCCAAAGTGAGCTATCCATCATCCACTACTATACATCGGAGTGAAAACTGACATGGAGGCTGAGTTTCTACTGCTCATATTTGAAAACTTTTTTGCTCTTCCAATGTGCTTTGTTTGCTCACAGCTGAGGCTTCGATGAAAAGAAAGATTATCAGGAAAGGACCTTCTTTGCCATTTTTACACAAAGAATGTTCTGTTGCCTCAACAGTGGTTGTCCTGTTTCAGTGAGTGTTACACTGTTCCAAAGGCGTGTTTCATGGAACAGTTAACAGGGTCAATGCAGCTCATCAGCTAATGTGATACTAAATAAAACAGGGCCCAGTAGAGGGCTGTTCTCTCCTTTTACCACAGTTCAGGGGTTGTTAATCGTAAAACAACCTCTCACTGTTTTACAAGTGTTCTTCCACAAACATAACAGATTCACACACTTTGGTTGACCAGGAACTAAGAAGGGAATACAAAAACCTTGCAGGTCCAAAATACAAGCACTCAGTTTGAAATCTTGAAAGGAAACCATTTAGCTTATGAGAAGCCTCACAAAAGGTCCTTTTTGCAGCATTTAATAAACAAAAACCACAACTCCAAAAAAGGGAGTATCAGGTGCCCGAATTCAAAGATTAAACTCCATTGATGACATGGTGTAAGTAATCCTTTGTTCTATTTATTTTTTTCCACAAATGTGCACATAAATGAGCCCATTATAAAAGCAGTGGTAAATGCACCATTTTAAGAGTTTACAAAGATTGTTTATTTAAAGTACTTGAACTACTAGGTCGGCAGGGTAGTCTTTCACTGTAAAATAAACAGCCGCCCATTTGATAGCCATTAACAAGCGGCAGTTTAAAGACAAGGCTTTCGTGTAAAAAGGTTAACATCCTCCTAATTAAAAAGTAAGAAGGATAGTGTATTTTTTGTTAGCATTCCTGGGTAACTAAATGTTGTCTATTATTGCTTTAGCTCTGTGTTAGAATTATTCACCACCACACCCAAGATTGTGGCCCTGTGCCCCAATAGTTGTTTGAGGGTAGTGCATAACAATTATTTGTCGAAGGTGTTAAAGCTTCTTAACTTATGCTGGGGCTTTTTGTCCCCATATTAGTTCAATTTCTTAGCCTAGGGGTATGTTTCCATTACAACCCCAAATATCTATGGGTCAATTCAATGCAATTGTTTATATACTAAAAACCTGGAATTGTACTTACTAAAAAGACAAAAAAAATACACAACCGAGACTTGCACACTGTTAGAGATTTTTTGTCTTTATAATGTCTGCTTCTTTAATGATTTAAACACATATCTGTTTTATAAGTCAAGTTTCAAGGATAAAAATAACATCTATTCAAGTGTTGTCTCCACTGTCCTTATACAATGTTACCATGGTATTTTTGCACTGTATTTTGCACTTGTATCATGCTTTTTGCATGGTAATACCACATATTAACCATAATTTACCATAGTTTACCAGGTTTATTAATATGCTTTACCATACATCACTGTTCTTGACATTGCTTTGCTTTAACATGCTTTCACTATACTTAATACACGTTGTTACGCTTTTACTATGGTAAACTGTCATAAGGGTAGATTTGTATAAATATTTATGGAAACTCCATAATCCCTCTTTCAATATCTGTCAAATCTAGTTTTGTTCATTGTTACTGAAACTACAGAGTGTAATACAGAATAGATGGCAGGGAAGTTATCTGCATATCACAATTATATCACTATTATGATATATAAGGAATGTCTAATTTTGCTGTCTAACTCCTGTATTTACAGTTTAGTTTGGTCTACATTGTGCTGCTGTATTGTTGTATTCTACCAAAGACTGCAGCTTAAATAAATACCAAAATAAACATGGCTTTATTTTTCAATTAAACTAAAGCATTGTATAATACAGGAAGAAACAACACAAATGAATTAATTTATTTTAAATGTGTGTATATATATATATATATATATATATATATATATATATATATATATATATATATATATATATATAATATATATAGAATATCGGGTTCGTGCCCCTTTAAGAACGTGACCCAAAGATAAAACTTTGATTTTTAAAGCGCTTTCGCACACTTTTATTAAAAAAGTGAATCAACAAACAAACCCAGCTCTCATTGAGCACTCACTACACGTGTGCAGGTCCCTGTCTAATGTGCAGGACAGCTAAGCTGTTTACCTGACATATGACACCAAAACAAACACTAATACAGATTTTTATAAACTAAACATAGATTTCCAACAGACCTTAACAACTTTCAGCCTGGCTCTTCACCCCATAGTAGCCACACCAAACTGGCTGCTTTCCTTAAATACCCTGCACCTGGCTCTAATTTACAGTGATAGCCAGGTGCAGGGGATAATTAACAATAAAACAATTAAATCAAACAAAAAGTACATTTTCACATGTTTTTAGGCAGGGAGGACTCTGACCCTCCCCCTTCCACCTTACTATATATACAGCTCTGGAAAAAGTAAGAGACCACTGCAAAATTATCAGTTTCTCTGGTTTTACTATTTATAGGTATATGTTTGGGTAAAATTAACATTTTTATTTTATTCTATAAACTACTGACAACATTTCTCCCAAATTCCCAATAAAAATATTGTCATTTAGAGCATTTATTTGCAGAAAAAGAAAACTGGTCAAAATAACAAAAAAGATGCACTGTTGTCAGACCTCGAATAATGCAAAGAAAATAAGTTCATATTCATTTCTAAACAACACAATACTAATGGTTTAACTTAGAAAGAGTTCAGAAATCAATATTTGGTGGAATAACCCTGATTTTCAATTACAGCTTTCATGTGTCTTGGCATGCTCTCCACCAGTCTTTCACATTGATGTTGGGTGACTTTATGCCACTCCTGGCGCAAAAATTCAAGCAGCTCTGCTTTGTTTGATGGCTTGTGACCATCCATCTTCCTTTTGATCACATTCCAGAGGTTTTCAGTGGGGTTCAGGTCTGGAGATTGGGCTGGCCATGACAGGGTCTTGATCTGGTGGTCCTCCATCCACCTTGATTGACCTGGCTGTGTGGCATGGAGCATTGTCCTGCTGGAAAAACCAATCCTCAGAGTTGGGGAACATTGTCAGAGCAGAAGGAAGCAAGTTTTCTTCCAGGACAACCTTGTACTTGGCTTGATTCATGCCAAAGCTGCCCGATTCCAGCCTTGCTGAAGCACACCCAGATCATCACCGATCCTCCACCACATTTCACAGTGGGTGCGAGACACTGTGGCTTGTAGGCCTCTCCAGGTCTCCGTCTAACTGTTAGACGACCAGGTGTTGGGCAAAGCTGAAAATTGGACTCATCTGGGGGTGCTTCAGCAAGGCTGGAATCGGGCAGATTTGTCTTTGTGAAGGGCGCATGAATCAAGCCAAGTACAAGGTTGTCCTGGAAGAAAACTTGCTTCCTTCTGCTCTATAATTTTGCAGTGGTCTCTTAATTTTTTCCAGAGCTGTATGTATATATATATATATATATATATATATATATATATATATATATATATATATATATATATATATATATATATATATAAGAACTAGTCAACCACTTGAAAGTTAAATAACTTCAAAGACCTGCTCTCACAATGACCTCCAGCAATGTAACAGAACAAGGAAGTTTTAAAAAGGAGTATGAAAGTTTCTGGCTCAAAGTTGTAGCTAAACTTTCCCATGACTGCAGATTAATATGAGAAAGCACTGCTGCACCTAGAAAACACAATATATGTTTGCAAGGATATAACCTTAAAACCATTAAATAATACAGATTTTTATGCCTGAAAGTCTGTCTATCATGCAAGAATACACAGCACTTGTAGTCCACAGGATATACTGCACTCCCATGGCAATTTTGTTGTGTCATAAAAAAGTAAGTAAAGGCCTACTGATCGCATTTCCAAAATCATCTGTTTGCCATTCTAAAGGGTAAGGTAAGTAGCCACACTCTTCCCAGAATTGTAGGATAATGCCTAGTGTCAGAACAAACCAGCAGATGCCTAGAAGGATGGTATCCCACCCTTAGCACAAGGGCAAAACAAGGTAATACATGAAGTAATATCAGTGCTAGCAATCTGTGAAAAGATCATGGTAAAATGTAATGAAGCTAAGCATAGCTAATCGCAGACAAGAAGGCAATGTAAAAACATGCTTCAACATGGATTCAGTATGGTGAACTGCAAAATTACCATGGTTAATTTTTAATAATGGAAGTCTAGCTGTGGTGTTGGGAGTTACTACAGTGGCCACGCACAATATGTTAAGTCCTATTGACAGTAGTGGAAAAGAACAAATACCTCATCTTGAGAAAGCTTGGGGAACTAAGCTACATTTTAACTGCAACTTTCTGTGTCATCTCTGGTTGAGATGTACTGTGCAAAGAAGAATTGTACTGAGTGTCTATACTGTAAAATACATGTGGCAACTTGCCTAAGGACAGGTACAGTATGAAGTGTTGGTAGCAATGGCAGTAACCATAGTGGACACAAAGGTAATTGGAGCAAAACAAAAGCCTATGATGATCATCAAGCTCAATGTACTGGTAGATCATTAAGGCCATGATCTTTCTTCCAGAACAATGCATTCAATTAACTTTAAAGAAAAAAAAATAGCAAAATACAGCACAAATGAAAAACAATGACAACAAAAACACCAGACAAATAAATAGGTAAGAAAAGACACATTAAAGCGATGTACTTCCAGGAGGTGAGCATAGGCTTTTAAAAGACAATTACTACTTTTCTGAGGCAAACGCAAGGGAATATGTCATTTGTATACCTTTTGTAGGAACTTAAACCATGCATTAGGGCATAATTTTAGGGTTTGGTTATAGCTTCATTTCAGAAATTGCTAGAAGGTTGTTCTTGTTTTCTGTTTTTTTTTTTTTTTTTTTTTTTTTTTTTACAGGATTAAATGATCAAATTACTAACAAATGCTGAAAATAATTTCCTGAATTGTACCAAAGTTCTTAAAATAAATCAGAACTAACTTCCTTACTTAATTCTCACCCTTTGAAAATGGATTTGATGTCTTTATAAAGTGCATACAATGCAATAATGGTGTTACTTTTTCCTCGAATTTGCGTTTGGAACTAACATTAACTTGAAAAAAGAATTCAGAATTTTCGACTTTCCAGTTGTCAATCATGCAGCTTGGTTAGTAGGTTTCAGTGAAATAATAACAGAGAGAAGGATTTGTGTATAAGCTTGTGCTCGTTTCATGTGTTATACTTTTGGTTAAGACTAAAGAGCATAAAAGGAAAAGTTGGTGTTATTGGATATGTAACTGATCGAGAAGAAGCCACATTTGCACTTTGACCCCCCGAGATTTTCACAGATTTTATCCAGATTTATTTTGACTTTGGTATGCTGCAGAACTAAAAGCAGAAGGGATTTTCAAATGAAAAACTTTGTTAATTTATTTTTTCCCAAAACTAATCGAGACATTGAACAAGTATTGAAACCCACTGACATGGCTCCACATGTCTCTGACATGAGAACATTTTAAACTCATTGAATACAAATTATTAGAATTCCCCAATGCCACAATTAATTTATATGTTTTATTAGATCATATTTGGTTAATTGTACCTAATACCATTATATTATATTCAGTAACTAACATGTCAGTAAAGTTTCAGTAAAATATCAGGAAAGAGTAGTCTACAAACCATTTCTCATATAAGGAATCCTATATAATTATATATATATATATATATATAAATATATATATATATATATATATATATATATATATATATATATATATATATATATATATGTTATAATATAATATAGATATATAATTATAGGGAGTTGACAAATATATGACACACTCACACACAAACACAGGGGATTAATGACAGCTGTCTAAAATCTGACATTCCTACAGGTGTTTCAAGTGACCTTTTTAAAGCCAGATGAAATAATAAACAGTACCGTTTCTTTTTCCCATAGACTTTCCATTGTTGTAACCAGAGTTGCTCTTTGAGTCTTTCTTTGGAGTTCATTCATGTTCAATTTGGCTGGGCCACCACAGATATAAGAACAAATGAGAAGCGAGTACAAAAGAAAAAGAATCCTCAACACAGGAGATTGGTGAATAAAAACTGTTATATTGATGCTGTCAAGTTCAAGTGTGAAAGGCACTGCACCTGGACGAGAGGAAAAAAGGATGCATTCATAGGCAGTCCCTCATGTGTGGAAAGTCTGGTAACTTAAAGTTTACGATGTCAAGAACCAAATTCATCAGTCTTCACTTACTGTAGAGTCATAATGTGACTAGGACATGAGTAAAGAATATCTTCATGTATCTACCTTTCTCTCCCTCTCGAAAATAGGAGTATATCAGTATTTGCAAGACACTGGTGCTGAAAGGCCTGAGACCATCTGTGGGGTGAATTACTGCAGCCGGACATAGATCAATTAGCTACATTTAGGCCACTGCAAGCTCTGAAAAGGTGTCTAATTGAGTGGACTGTACCAGTGCCAGGAAACAAGATGAAACTGACTGGGGTCCCATAATTAATTGCTGTTTTGACCCAGTGCAGCTTAATTTATAAATGTGTGCTGACAGGATGTGACATTTTGTAGTTCTTCGATAATTAATAACACCCCCAGCACGCACAAACATGTTATATTAGACACTAAAGCTATAGTTTCAATCCACACACCCACACCACTGCTAGTGGGTTATGAAAGATTGTATGGTATGTGAAATAAGTGAATGTAAATCAAATAACGAGCTTAGTTAGCAACATAACTTATGGAAGTAAAATTACTTATGACACTGTAAATTTGGCAGCCTTCATTTTGCCTTGTTTAAAAAAAAAAAAAAAACAACTTCATAGTTGTCTTTGTTTTTTAATGTGTCTCGGGTCACTTTTTAAAACGTGTAAATATTTATGCAACTCAAAAAGTTAAGGATGATACTGGTTATATTTAAAATATTGAAGCATATTGTATGCCTATTCTAATATCCTTAAAATGAATATAACACAAATATTTTATAAAACACAAAAAGTCAAGACTTATTTTGGAGAAACCACAGGAGTTATCTATTCAAATATTAGATTCTAATTTAATATTTAAACGGTGGCAATATATAAATCTGCTACTGTTAAGATTAAATAGAGTATATCTATATATAACTGTAAAGGTAATATTCTTATTAGCTCCTTTTAGTCTGATTTGATGTTATGCTATCCTAGTTTTAACACAATAATGGGACCCTGTGATAGAGAGAGAAAGGATCGATGCTGTAAATCTCCCTCCCGATTAGAAAGGGCGATGTGTAAGGGGGAAGGTAAGCTGCCTCCTAGAGCTGCCACCTCGGTGGTAGGTGGAAACCGGATGGTGACCAATTTAGGAAGGGCGCGTAGCTGCAAGTACTCAGGATGATTCCATTGCAGTCAGCTGCGGGGCAGCCCTCTATTAGGGAAACCATGGTGACGTGGTGACTGCGGGGAGGAGTTTGCTGGGTACAAAGGGGAGCAGCTACTGCAAAACCTCTGCTTACGCTGATAATGAAACTAGACGGCCGGAGCCTGTATTGCTTTGTTTTTGGATTACGAGTGTTTTGTGTTGCAGAGGAGGAGTGAGCCGCGGACCTGTAAAATACAGAGCACATCCCTACACAGCACAGCACCGCACCGCACTACTCACGACACCACGCTTCTCAGGACCAAGAGCACTGTGTGCACGGAGAACGTGGGGACGGACAAAGTCCCGTTTTTGTTTACTTTTCATTTTAATTAAGAAGAGCTGCCGTGTACCCCCCAATACCATTGCTGGTAAAGGGGTGGACTTATTTGTGTTGTTGTTATTTTTGTTATTTTTGTTATTATTAAAACACGCAGACTGTTTTTGGGAGAAAGATTGTGTGGACCTGCTTCATTCACTGCACCTGACCACACTTGGTGTCAAGAAGAGGAATTACAATGGACCCAACCGCATTGGCAGCGCTGTTGGAGACGCAGGAGCGGAGGCATCAACAATCATTGACGGCCATGATGGAGAGGATGCATGGCTTGTTCCTGGAGGCCAATCGGGGGAGGGAACAGGCGGTTCAACCAGCAGTACCCTTACCAAGGGTAAGGGTAGTGAAGATGTCGCTGGAGGATGACACCGAGGCTTACTTAGTTGCCTTTGAAAGGCAGGCAACAGCAGCTCAGTGGCCTCGGGAGTGGTGGGCTACCCAGTTGGGCCCCAATTTGATCGGAGGGGCCCAGGCAGCCTACCAAGCCCTGACACATGAGCAAGCCCTGGTGTACTACCAGGTGAAGCAGGCCATTCTCCAGCGGCTTGACATCACAGAGGAGACACACCGCCGCTGGTTCCGGGAGTACCAGTGACCCCCAGGACTGCGACCCCGCGTGGTGGCCCAGCAACTAGTGGATCATGTGACCCAGTGGCTCTGCCCCGGCACCAACGATGCCGAGAAGATCACCGAGCTGATTGCTATAGAGCAGTTTTTGAAGGTGCTGGGGCCGGACACCCAGAACTGGGTCACCAGGCATCGACCCACCACGCTAGAGGCAGCAGTCCGATTGGCTGAGGGGTATGAGGATGCGTCGGCATCATCTCCCGTGGTAGTTACCCCTGCTCCTCCCTCCAACCGACCCTGGATGGCGATTCCAAGGACAGTACCCCCACAACACTTCACCCCCTCCCCCCACGGGGCTACTTCTCATCGACACCCCACGGGCTGCCTTCCTCTACCCCAATGGAGGGCAAGGTCGACCCCCAGCGGGGTGAGAGCAGAGAACCCCCCCCCCCTCCCACTGCCGATTTGGCAGCGGGACATATAAGCTCCGTGGGTGCCCTTTCACTCCACGTGCTACCGGTGCCATGAGGTCGGCCACCTTGCGCAAAATTGTCCAGCAGCGATGGAATGTGGTGCGGCCTCCCATTACTTACCAACAGGTAATGATTGGAAGGGGCCTTGCATTGTTGATGTACGGGTTGGTGATGTGAGTACCCACGCGCTAGTGGACTCGGGATGTGGGCAGACTTTAATTGAAGAAGCTCTGTTGGCGGGGGTACCTTGGTGGTCACGCGGGGTGGTGGTCATTTCCTGTATTCACGGGGATAACAAGGATTACCCCCTCACTAAATTAAGTGTGACGATTGGATACCATACCCGCCATGTAATCGTGGCAGTGGCTGCAAAGTTGCCATATCCAGTTATTTTAGGTCGAGACTGGCCATATTTTGAAAGAATGATTAAAAAAATGGTAACGTCAGTCTCCGATAAGACCATGGGAGCAGCGGGGGAAACTATTGGGAAAATATTTCCGCTGCAAGCTGATTTGTTCCATTCCCGATTTCGCCCAAAAAAAACAAAAACTTCCAAAAACATAGTCAAATAAGTAATCCTGTTAAGAGACCACCTGGAATTTGTTGATTGTTTGGCACAAGAAAACCTAAAACAAGCTCAGCATCGCCAAGAGCAGCAGTACAACAAACAAGCAAGAATTCTGACTTTTCGGCCAGGTGATAAAGTACTGCTGCTACTTCCTTCATCGGAGTCTACGTTGTATGCAAAATGGCAGGGGCCATATGAGGTGATACAGGGAATTGGTAATGTGAATTATGAAATTAGACAACCCAATCGCCGAAATAAGACAGAAATTTATCACATTAACTTGCTAAAACCCTGGAACGAAAGGGAGGCCCTGTTTATAGCTGGTGACAGTTTAGAAGAGGATTTTGGTCCCACTGTCAATCTATCAGCTACAATTAACATTCCGATGGGAGAACAGTTACTTCGGGATCAGAAACATGAGCTCTTCCAGTTGGTGGAAAGGTTTAGTGATGTTTTTTTTCTGATTTGCCCGGCAGAACTAATGTTATTTCTCGTGCTATTATTACTCCACCAGGTTTCAGGGTCCGAGAGAGACCATACCGGATCCCGGAAAGTCGCAGGGGTCCCGTTCGCAAGGATGTGGAGGATATGCTCAGGCTTGGAGTCATTGAACCTTCCTGGAGCAAGTGGTGCAGTCCTATCGTGATGGTGGGCAAAAAGGACAGCTCCACTCAGTTCTATGTGGATTTCCGGAAGGTTAATGCTATCTCTAAGTTTGATGCGTATCCAATGCCCCAAGTGGATGAGCTCCTCAACAGGCTGGATAAGGCGCAGTTAATTTCGACTTTGGATCTGACGAAGGGATACTGGCATATTCCACTCACTCAGAGCTCAAAAGAGAAAACTGCTTTCTCTACCCCAGATGGCTTGTTCCTTTTCCGGACCATGCCCTTCGGGCTGCATGGAGCTCCCGCCACCTTTCAGAGACTGATGGACCAGGTCTTGGCTCCTCATCATCAGTACGCAGCTGCATACATCGATGATGTAGTGATTTTTAGCTCCACCTGGAAGGAGCATATTATTAGGCTTTCAGCCGTCCTACAGTCTCCAAGGGGGGCCGGGCTAACAGCCAAGCTGGGCAAGTGTGCATTTGGCAAACAAGGGACCCAATATCTTGGCTACATTATGGGTAATGGCCGGGTAAAGCCTATCGCCTCCAAAGTCCAGGCGCTAGTGGAGACGACGATCCCAAAAACCAAGTCACAGGTGAGATCACTATTGGGGTTAGCCGGTTATTATTGGTGTTTTATCCCAGAGTATGCCACCATAGTCCCCCTAGTCGAGCTCACCCGAAAGGCTGCTCCAAAATTAATTAAATGGACAGGGCAGTGTCAGGAAGCATTTGATATGATTAAGAAGCGAAACAGTCAAGCCCCCGCTCTGATTTCACCAGATTTCAGCAAAGAGTTCATCCTTCAGACCGATGCCTCCCACATTGGTCTAGGGGCGGTCCTGTCCCAACATGTTGACGGAGTGGAACACCCTATAATTTATTTGAGCAAAAAAATGGCTCCAAGGGAAATTAACTACCCCGTCATTGAGAAGGAGTGTTTAGCCATCAAATGGGCTACTCACGCTCTTCGCTATTACTTGTTGGGGCGTTCTTTCTCTCGTCACCAATCATGCTCCTTTAAGGTGGTTACACACGATGAAGGACAATAACGCTTGGATAACTCGGTGGTATCTAGTGTTGCAACCCTTCCACTATACAGTGAAACATCGTGCGGGTAAGGAGCATCAAAATTAAGATTTTTTTTCAAGGGAGGGGGACAATTGGGGAATGTAGAGTTGGCCGAGTGTTCCTTCGGCATCACTCTGAGGGGTGAGATATGTGATAGAGAGAGAAAGGATCGATGCTGTAAATCTCCCTCCTGATTAGAAAGGGCGCTGTGTAAGGGGGGAAGGTAAGCTGCCTCCTAGAGCTGCCACCTCGGTGGTAGGTGGAAACCGGATGGTGACCATATTAGGAGGGGCGCGTAGCTGCAAGTACTCAGGATGATTCCATTGCAGTCAGTTGCGGGGCAGCCCTCTATTAGGGAAACCATGGCGAAGCGGTGACTGCGGGGTGGAGTTTGCTGGGTACAAAGGGGAGCAGCTACTGCAAAACCTCTGCTTACGCTGATAATGAAACTAGACGGCCGGAGCCTGTATTGCTTTGTTTTTGGATTACGAGTGTTTTGTGTTGCAGAGGAGGAGTGAGCCGCGGACCTGTAAAATACAGAGCACATCCCTACACAGCACACCACCGAACCGCACCACTCACGGCACCACGCTTCTCAGGACCAAGAGCACTGTGTGCACGGAGAACGTGGGGATGGACAAAGTCCCGTTTTTGTTTACTTTTCATTTTAATTAAGAAGAGCTGCCATGTATCCCCCAATACCATTGCTGGTAAAGGGGTGGACTTATTTGTGTTGTTGTTATTTTTGTTATTATTAAAATACGCAGACTGTTTTTGGGAGAAAGATTGTGTGGACCTGCTTCATTCACTACACCTGACCACAGACCCCTATGAGTGTCTTTCATTTTACTGTTTCTTTCGTCATATTTGAAAGTTAAACTAAACTGTATTTCCTGACCCTTGCACATTGTGCATCAATTTCAATAATACTTGTTAATTTAAATGACCAGACCATTTGACTGGAATTCCAACTTCCTGGTATTCTTCATCACTCCTTTAGTGGTTTAGGTTATCAAATCAGATTAGGGCAGTTTGTATCTGACAGGGTTTACATCATTGTGTTCCCACAAGAAAAACAATTTTAGTTTTAGGGGCCTGTGAGTTAGATGGCTGGTGGATGACGTCACAGACCTGGAAGGAACACAGAGACAGACTGGGGTTGAAACTGAGATGCTAGGCCCCAATAATTCTGCAATAATCTAAATGGTGAATAAACTTTACTTTGTTCAAACAGCACTATATTCAGTACTTCTTAACAACATGGATAATGTGGTTTACTCCATTATATTATATAATATATGTGATATTGATGTGATACAGGAATCTGAAATCTCTTCATATATGATAGTTTGTGCCAGATGGAAATAGCTTTACATTACAATGTGCTATATTTGCTATATAAGATACAAGCTGGCTTTCACCCATTTAAGCTTAGAGCAGCCTGCCAGTTGAGGCAAAGTCCTTCAAGTTGGATGGGTTCCGCTGGTGTACAGCAATCTTTAAGTCATACCACAGATTCTCAATTGGATTGAGTTCTGGGCTTTGACTAGGCCATTCCAAGACATTTAAATGTTTCCCCTTAAACCACTCGAGTGCTGCTTTAGCAGTATGCTTAGGTTCATTGTCCTGCTGGAAGGTGAACCTCCGTCCCAGTCTCAAATCTCTGGAAGACTGAAACAGGTTTCCCTCAAGAATTTCTCTGTATTTAGCGCCATCCATCATTCCTTCAAGTCTGACCAGTTTCCCAGTCCCTGCTGATGAAAAACATCCCCACAGCATGATGCTGCCACCACCATGCTTCACTGTGGGGATGGTGTTCTCGGGGTGATGAGAGGTGTTGGGTTTGCGCCAGACATAGCGTTTTCCTTGATGGCCAAAAAGCTCAATTTTAGTCTCATCTGACCAGAGTAACTTCTTCCATATGATTGGGGAGTCTCCCACATGCCTTTTGGTGAACACCAAATGTGTTTGCTTATTTTTTTCTTTAAGCAATGGCTTTTTTTTCTGGCCACTATTCCGTAAAGCCCAGCTCTGTGGAGTGTAAGGCTTAAAGTGGTCCTATGGACAGATACCCCAATCTCCGCTGTGGAGCTTTGCAGCTCCTTCAGGGTTATCCTTGGTCTCTTTGTTGCCTCTCTGAATAATGTCCTCCTTGCCTGCTCCGTGAGTTTTGGTGGGTGGCCCTCTCTTGCCAGGTTCGGTGGTGCCATATTCTTTCCATTTTTTAATAATGGCTTTAATGGTGCTCCGTGGGATGTTCATTCACTTCACCAATTTGGACTATTTTGTGTATGTCCATTACATGAAATCAAAATAAAAATCCATTTTAATTCCAGGTTGTAAGGCAACAAAATAGGAAAAATGCCAAGGGGGGGGTCAATACTTTCGCAAGCCACTGTAGATGATATTCTTACATCAGAGGTTTTCAATTTTTTTTTTTTAAACTGTACCCCCTCTGTCGGGAGGTTTCAGCGAAAGCACCCTTTACAATTTTCACTCACTGAATGGTACCACAGTTGCAATAAAAGGCAGAATAATCTGATTAACACATTTATTTTTTCCCCATTTATTTATTACATAATTTTTCACAACAGTCTGGGATTGACAAACTGCTGGGCTAACACAGAATAGCAAACAGTAGGCTTCATTCTTAAAACCTAATTACATGTCTTTGGATGCACATAATTAAAAGACAGTATTCAGGAATCTCTTTGGAAACACATTTGCTTTCTATTTGGGAAAGTAATTATAAATAAAATAAAATAAAATAGTCTGCACTGTAAATGTCTATCATTTTACCTTTTTTTTTTTACTTTCATTTTTATTTGTGCATTTCTGAGTCATCCTGGGTACCCCTTATGGCCCTTAGAAGTACCCTCAACGGTACACGTACCCCTGGTTAAAAACCCCTGCTCTATATAATACAACAGACCCTGATATTGATGTGCTACAGCCATCTGAAATGGCTTTGTATCAGATCGTTTTTACAGTATCAGATGGAATTGGCATCATGTTAAGTATTTTTCTGTGATGTTATATGATGTTTATTTTTTAGCTACAAGAATCCACATGCACATTAAGCTACTTTCGTTTTTACTAGTTATATGGGAGACATAAATAATTTGCATGATGTAAAATAAATGATATGTGCTGAATTTGTTGTATTTAAAAATGTTTTAAAAACGTAAATCTTCCCTAAATCTTATAATCCCTATTTGAAAAAATTAATATGTAAGTGTTGATTCAAACAGGTAGTGTTGCAGTGAAGAAATGAATGGACAAGCAGTACTGTCATAACAAATCGGCCCTGTCACTCTGCATTTGCTACCTTCACTGCAGGCTGCCAAGTACAAATGAGCTCCATAATGCACCTGCAGATCTGACCGTCAAGCAATTATTGCACTATCTTGCTTAAAAACAAAAAAAAAAAAGGACATGCCCTTTAAAAACCTTTGACATTTTCCAGCTAACATAAACTAATTATATTTTTTTACGCAGAAAAACCTTTCTGCAGTTGTGAATGGGAATCGTCAAAGATACAACGGGGGTCTCATATTTATTTCAAATAAAATCTCATTGACTGAAGCTATGAGAACAGCTCTTCTACCCATGCCGCCCATTTAGCAACAGTACAAGGGTGCCATTGTTCAGTGTCACTTAAGCAATTACAGCCCGTCAAAACAGTTTTTGTTTTACCACAACGTGTTAATGGGTCCACGGTTGGGTGTGAGAAGTAACCCAAGCCCCATGCACTGAACCAAGGTTAGAGGTTAACTGAGATTTTCTGATGCGACGCATGAGATTTTTGCAACCTTTTGCTGAAAGGGAAATGGGAAACAAAAAGGAGATAATGTGAGACAATTAGTTGAAAAGCAAGAGGGTCAACATTTCAAGATGAAACAGGAAAAATGGCCAAGTAAATTGGACCAGATGGGCCACCTGTACTGCAATGGGTGCCAAAAATAGCTGCAGTCATTTGTACACAGCAGGAGGCGTTAGGTGTTGTGTCAATCAAGAACAGTCAATGTTTTTAGAAACAGCACTGTTTTTAATTTGAATTCCATGTTCAGTTTTTGTATTTACTTAACATATTATGAATTATTCCGCTAAACACTTTTACCAACCAACAAATTAGTTTTTCAGCCCTTACTCAAAAGAGACTTAAAAGTAGTGGCGGGCAACGATATGAACATTTTATATCTATATTGTGCATGTATTTTGAAAAAACATAGAAAAATATAATCACACAATTGCAATATCAAATACTGTATATACATTCAATTTTAAACATTATTATAAAATGGCCTGGATAAATTAAGTGCTGTGATTGGCTGAACAAGATCACATGACCGTGCGGAAATAATTGTCTTACCGCATGGCTATGACATCATAGACCAACTTACTTACCTGATCAATTAATATTACGCCTTAATAGTAACAATTATCTAAACAGTGTTTCTGTAGGTAAAAATATCAACATACAACTGAAACAGCATTTAAATCTCTCAATAATCTTTTTTTTTTTTTCATCTCTGTTACTAAGAATTACAGAAACATTGGCAAATATACTGTGGTATTTATTTAGTCAGAGAACAGAACAAAGAAAACTCAGAGGCAAGCAGTAGCAGTAACACTATTCAAAAGCAATCTGAGAATCACTCAGACTCACTGTAATATATTGTATATGCAGCAGCTGCATCTACTTATTAAACTAAATAGAGCCTTATAAAACTGACTAGCGAGTATGCACTATTTAAACTCGACACAACAGATACATCTCACCACTATCCTCCGATTCCAAAAACATATTTAAAACAAAATTAAAATCTCTCCTGCTCTCTGCTGACACAACTGTTGGGCTTTAAAACAAGGTCGGGTTCGGAATAGAATTCTACTGTGCTCGCCGTGGACAGGAAGGACTGCAGCACTGCACAAACTGACAAAGAAGTCGTTTAGTCCACATATCATCTAATGCTGGTTTACAAACTAGGGAAATTATGTCGGTTACTGGCATCGGTGTGAAAACAGCCTCATTAATTATTTGTCAGCTTCTCTTGAAGACTGCTATGCCTGAATAGTATAATTTCTTACAAAAAAAATAAAATAAACACACACACACACACACTCAGAAGCCCCTCCCTCGAGTGCCAATGCAGTGGAGTGTTTGGCTGTTCATTGAATCCTCGTCCAGAAGTGAGAAATCAGTCTGCTTTCGATCCACAAATGCCATTTCATCTCGGAAAATGTTACTATAAATGGTAATGTTCAATGTAATGTTTGTGGCAGATAAAAAAAAAGTACAATATATAGCTTACAATCAAACAGTCTTCAGGGACTACATTTTCTCAGTGGAAGGATACATAATATATTTCTTAGTTTTTTCCTTAAAAAAGCCAGTTTGTGTAATTTTTTTTTTTTTTTCTTTTGCCATTTTATAAGCGAAATAACCCACTCCAGGGTGTGTGGCAAGACAATTCTTACCACACTTCCTGGGTGGTTGAAGACAACGCACCCAGTGCGTGCGGTAAGAATTGTCTTACTGCACACCCTGTCGTGGGTTATTTCTTACACAGAACACAGACATTAACAGATATTTACATATGAAAAGCACTAACTTTAACTTAGTGGTGATTTGCTTCGTAATATCCATGGAAAAAAGTAAGGCCTTGTTATATTTTATGATTCCATCATCATCCATCTCAAAACAGAAATATTTCCATACTTCACTGCACACAGACTTCGGGGTTGTTCATTTTCTAGCCACTCTGGAAGCAAATGAATTTGAAGCTGCTCCATTTAAATGCTGGCTCACGACACCTCTAAAAGAATTAAATATGATGCCATACTGAATTTTGCATTATTTTGAGATGAGTTTTGATGTTTTTATGCTGTTTTGGTGTCTAAAAAGTGCGTCTCACTTATAATACCGAAACTTCACAGCCAGGTGAAGATAGATCCAAGTTTGTTGTTCGCATTTCAATAATGAAAAACAAACAACAAACCAATTTGTTTTTTGTTGTTCGTTTTTCAACTTTTGAATAACGAAAAACAAACTTGTTGTTTTTCTTGAATGAGGAAACATGAACAAGGTATTAGTTTGTTTTTCATCTTTTTTATTCATGTTTCCTCATTCAAAAGATGAAAAAATGAAAACAGAACCAATTTGTTTTTCAAAAGCTGAACGACAAACTGGCACCTTATTCAAGTCTCTTCATTCAAAAGCTCTCTGGGGCAGTGCAGGACACTCTCTCGCTGGCTGCTGAGGGGTGGCGATCTCTGGTGGCAGCTGCGGGTTCTCTGTCAGTGGTGTGGAGTGATCTCCCTCCACAGGCGCTGTGCAGATAGCTCTGCTCTTCAGCAACCAGCGAGAGAGTGTCCTGGGCCACACCAGACAGCAAGCTCTCAAACAGCGCTAGAGAGCCCGCAGCTACCACCAGATATCTCCGCTCCCCAGCAGCCAGGGAGAGAATGTCCCACATCTCCAGAGAAGGAGGGTCCAGTGCCGCCAGAGCACCAAAAGCTGAATAACAAACTGGAACCTTGTTCATGTTTTCTCATTCAAAAGCTGAAAAACAAAAAAAGAACCAATTAGTTTTTTGTTATTCAAAAGCTGAAAAGCAAACTAGTACCTAGCGCCATTTGGATATTTCCATTCTCGCTCAGCCAGGTCACGGTGAGAACGTTTGTATTTTTGATTTTCTTTTATTGTTATTGGTCCGTTAAGTTTGAGAACTACACTGAAATGTATTCTGCGTTATTTTGCCATACACTGGTCAGTGGGATCTGATTACTGAGCATGTATTATTTTAAAAATGATCTCACACACCACGAGTTACTTAGCTTGCATCCTCAGTTTTTGTGATCAGCGGGCGAGCCGTACTGGTGGGGGGGCGGGTGGGGCCCCACCCCGCCTCGCCCCGCCCTGCCCCGGACTTGAAACCTTGGAACCGTTGGGTATTTAGTACCTAAATGCAAATCAATTGAATAAAATGGTTTAATAATATTTTAGTGTGTGGTTTTTCTTTGCTTACGAGACGATATCAATATTGGTGCCCATACTTAAAACTCACCATAGCAGTCTGCAGCTAAACATATATTAAGAACTATAAACGTTCTTTCAGGACAATTAATTTTAATTTTCTTTAAACCAGGACAATTAGCCATTCAGGAACCCATGGTTTATTCCTTTAGCGACCTTTTTTGTCTATAATCCATTCTTTCTACACCATTTCACATACAAAATTTTACATTTGCTATAAAAAGAGTTTTATATTTATGTTACATGAACAACTGAAACATGTATCTGAATGTGTTTAATAGTATTTAAAAACATCTTTATGAATGCATTGAAAAAGGATGACTTTGAAAGGCAGCTTGAAAAAATAATGTAAGTGGAATGAAATTTACAGAAACCTCTTTTGAAACAGGGAAATTCTGAAATGCTGAGTGGGGCGATTAAATGTGGGGAGGTTACCACTTGCAAATCCCCAACCTGCTAAATTGAAAAAACAGATGTGTGTACAGTAAAGGATTTAATATATGAAAAGCAGAGCTTATACACAAAAGCAACACAGTGAATGGGAAAATGTCAGGGGAGAGATGGCAAATAAGGTGTAAATCTTCAGGAGAAATAAAAGGTGAGTTCTAAAAAGCAAGATTTTGAAGACCCCCAAGCAACTGCGCCTTAGTGGGGTGCAAACCCAACATTTCAATTTTTTTTTACCCCATATCCATAACCAAATGAAGTCATACCTGTGTAGTTGATGTGAGAAAAAATCTTTACTAGGAAAAGTGTTTCCGTTGATATCCTTCAAGATTCATTTAGTATTTAGTATTATTTATTTAGTTCATTATTACCATTTTGTTTTATTGCATGTTTTATAAGTGTCCACTTATATATTTTAATATTAGTGCATTTATAATGACAGTTTTTTTTTTTTTTTTTTACATCAATAAAGCAACTGATAATTTATAATATAGATCTATCAGAGTACTGGGGCACTACACATTTAGACTACTTGAAAGCTAATCCAGTGACAGGCAGAGAAAAACATGCATTATTCGGTATTAATTTGTAATTTTGTTTGCATAAAGAATAGACTACAATTTATAAAAATACTCAAAGAACTATTTAATAAGGTGAATAATTAAACAAGGAAAAACTTTCAACTGGTGATTTGTGCAGAACCGTTCCCCCCAAAGAAATGCCTTCCGTTAATTGTGTGACAAATTTATTGAATCAATTACCACGAACTAACAAATATTTATTATAGTACACTAAGAATGATTGCATTTCAAATAAGTTACTTCTTTAAAGGTCACTAGATTAAATTATTGCCGGTATGTATTGTTACAATTAAATACACATTGAGTTAATGTGGGATATGCATTAAGAGTAGCTTAAATGACAGTACATTTGATCCTTCTCTGCACAAAAATGAGAAAGTCTGTTTTTCTTTCTCACGGCTATACTGTACAGATGCAGTGTTCATAGGCAACTCAACTGTTCAGTCCTTCTGCACACACCACTATATGGTAGGAAAGAAATGTTTCTTAATGCCAAGAGCTGTCAATGTTAGGTATTAAGTTTAAATTTCCCTTTTGTCTAATGTTAATGTGTCTTGTGGCATTAACTGACACAGTGGTCATTAACAGAGTAACTAGAGTATTAGTAGTAACGATAATAGTAAAATGTTGTTCATAAATGTGATTAAAAAATGAACATGCGCACTTTCTTAACAGCGCATATTATAACAATAGGTAGGTGATAGCAGTCAACAGCATGCAGTAGATTGCCAATGTACTTCTTATGCTGCCAGTTTATTGCACAAGAACCATAGCATTAGTTTAAAGCAAAAAAAAAAAGACATTAGTATCCAAAATACCAGTAACAGATGTTTTGGATATGCTTGTATGACTTCAATAACAAATCTAAATGCATGTGTTTTTTGTACGCAGTATGAAAATTTGTAGATTTGATACCAGTTTCAACCCTTTAATCAAGTGAAGGATTGTAGGAGTACTGTTGGTGGTCTTTGATGTTTATTTTTTTTTTCTTAAAAGATAAACCACATTTATTTTTATAGTTTGTAGCTTACAAAAAACAGGGTTGTTTTGAGTACATCAAATTGGGCTATTTTCATGGCAAGGCCTTTTCTTTTTATCTTTCCAGTATGTGTTTCAATTGCATTATTTAGTCTTTGCTATTCGATTTTTCATATTGGGTCAACTTCATATAGGAAACCCCCTAGGTAAGAATTTGATGTTTAAAACATCAGACAGAATTGGATCATCCTTGCATCAAGAAATACATGGTGATGTCAAAGCATAAAACACCCATTATTACCAAATTTCCACAGATATGCCACCTGGAATAGAGCTTGCACCTGATGGACATGAGTTGACTTCATCATTGACAATGTTTACAGTCAAAATGGAGGTAGCACGTTACAATAGTAGTGCTATTATTTCTGACAAAAAATACACTTGACCTTTTTTTTACCATGACATGGCATTTTGTACCTGGAAATTGACACATTTTTGGAACGGTAGTTTTTAAAAAAAATCTATAGTACAATGATGGTATGATGACTAGCTAACATAAGTACTGAAAGAACTAATGTTTTATTTTTAAAGGTGATAGTTTGTACCATTTTTGGAATACATAACTTGGAGCCCCTTTGTACAGCTTTTGTTAAATATGTAACTTTAGCAGTTTGTTTTTCCTTCTAAAATAGAAATGTTGCAAAGCTACTGTGGAGTCTTTACCCCTTTCTGACAGGCTGCTTTCACTTGTTGACATGGCCTGTGAGCTGCTTAAACAATCTAGCACAGAAATGTTTTTTCCAACCCAGTGTTTTTCTAATGGGAGGAGGTAAAATATTTTAAGGGAACTGAAATGTTGGTGCATGGTTTGCCTTTAAAACGTTCTTACCTTACAAGTACCTGTTTTGCAGCTATATACATTGAACCCTCTTGGGTTTGCCAATACTGAATCTAATATCAAGGTCATCCTGTTGACTTTGTCTTCAGTTTATAGCAGGTTCTAAATCTATCAGGCAAAAAATGTCACGTAATTTAAATCAGTTCCTCCCAAGGTATTCAGTGGGTCATAAAACAAAATTGCCTTTATGTTAGTTTTAAAGTGGAAGTTCAAGTGAAAAGGTTCCTTGTTTATGTAGTCTTTTTTTTTCCTGGAAATGTATGGGCTACCATACCAACATGGGAGTAAAATGTCATTAAAACAGGCTTTAACAGCACTACTTTGGAAAATACCATTTAACCAAAGTTTTGGAATACCCAGGCTGGTAAATGTTTCCTTTATGAAGGATGCATGTAATTGTGGAAACATTCCACTGACTGAAGAATTATGTCTGCACTTATATTTAAGAAACCACCTGCAGGTTTTGAAGTGTTGTGCATGACTTTCAGGGTAACCTTAAAGGCTATAATAGACTGGTTGCAAGTAATATTAAATGGTGGCTGGTAACTGTAAGTCTATAATTAATATAAATAGCATAAGTTACACATGTTAACCATTCTGCGGCCTACGTACTAAGAGCCGACAAGCACAAGTAGATATTTTATAGTATTATATTAAAAGTAGATATTTTTTTAGTAAGTATTTAATTTGAGCTGCGCAAGTGCGCATCTCAAAAGTTGTGTTGAAAACTGCACCTGTGTATCTAAATGTGATCCGGAGTATTTAAACTAATGAATGTGCCGTACATCAGAACAGTGTAGGCTCTGGATTTGGCTGAAGGAGGAATTGCGTGGCTATTGCCTGAAATCCTGGCACCATGTCCAATACCCCTTTCACACACAAATGCTGCTACTGAGCCATCTCAGAGATGTTTAAAATTATTTAAACTACCCATTCACACAGAACGAAACAGCGCAATCTATGCCGGTATAATGCCGTCATAACCCTTTCACACTAGGGATCATAACAGTCAACAGATCATTCTCATGGCTACAGAAACGTCATCTTTTTTTTTTCTTCTGACATCGTGCAACGCAAATGCATTATATTCCACACTGCGTATCATTTAAAACAACTATGAAGGTTTCAATAGGGGCACCTTATTTCATTTGCAACTATGTATTCATTTTTATTGCCATTGTTAAACCATCTCAATTACTGTACATCATGAATATGAGATGATAATGAAGTAATTCTAGCTATACATTCCTTGAACAAAACTGTTTGCTTTCCTCTCCCTGTAAGGAAGATGTAGTCACTACAGTACTGTACACACAACTTGTTTAAAAATAGATATATTCTGCCTGGAGATGCACTCTTTTTAAGATTAGAAAATGACAAAAATGCAGAATTAGCAACAACCACTCAGCTCTATGGAACACAGCTAGTACTATCAACATTTTGTATAGTTCCATAAAGATTATAGTAGTGTGATCTTCTGCTTTATCTGTCTCTCTATCATATTGTGTGGTTGTGGTTTAACTATCCTATTAAACAATTATTGAAAAATGAAATAAATTATATAAAACAGAAACAGCGCTACTAGTAACTACTGGGACGATTTTTTCTGTCACTGTCAAAAAACATTTGTAATTGGTGGGAGTGACGAGCGACAGCGAAAACACTGAGTGTATTACAATAACATATACAATTTGTTTTTAATATAGCACTTCACAAATGAATTAAGCCACACAAATACAGACACAAACGCAGGTGTTTAAAGCAAAATTAAATATGTATAGACAGTATATTATTGATGTATGCATTCTTGGTATAAACAAGATATCTCATTAAAAGCCATGACATACAGTATTTTAATGTTATTGCCACATCTGCCCATGACAGGAATACCATATGGCATGGCTTTTCATGACTTATCTCTGTCTGGAGAACACACTCTCACAAGCACACCTTTTTATAGTTCTAAGGTGCGCAAAGTTAAGCATGTGCAAGTAATGGAGTGATTAGATGCTCACTTTAGTACATACCATAATGCACAGGCACATCTGGTCTGCATATATAATCAGAGGTCAATGAGATGCTAATGACCTATCTCCACATTCCCTGGAATACTCTGCTGGGGAGGTATAAAGTTGCCCCCACGAATTTGCACAAGGCCATTTTTCGAGATGCACTGGGCATTTCCCTTCTGTAGATATGTTGCAATTTTGCACAACTTTTAGTACATAGGCCCCTTTGTAATTTATGGTAGCACAGACTTTCCTGACACACTTTTGAATTCCTAACTGATTAACATGCCCAGACCAGGCTAGCTCTATAGCCATGTCTTGTATAGCGTTAATATAAAAGTGTTTATTATATTTCACATAAATATCTAAATGTAACCTTTTGTCAAACACAAGGGTTGCAAGAGCACCCAAGCATGTTTAAAATCAACATGTCTTATAACTCTGTGAAGGTTGTATTAATAGCTTACATTTATTTTGATACCAAGCTCGTCTTTGTCCGACTCCGGTAACATTTTTTGTATGCATTTCAACCCTTTCCACCTTCCGATGGTTACAAAA